>NW_027505267.1:0-239254 GCF_021521415.1 Bidens hawaiensis | reverse complement strand
CTTGCTTGTGCTCATATTCCTGATTGACCAGAAAAAATACACTGAGGTCAGCAATCTTCATTTCTGATTATTATTTCATGCATTATCTGTTACGTAACATCACTCATTCTTCATCATCCAGGCTAAGGCTTGTTCTTCAGCCAGCATTGCCCGTTTGAAGAACTTGAACAGGAGAACAGTTGATGTTCTGGCTTCCAGGCTGTACTTCTATTATTCTCTTAGCTATGAACTCACTGATGATCTCTCTGAAATTAGGGGGTGCGTATTATTTATCAATGTCTCAGTAAAATAGAATATAATCAGTTATTATGTTTTCATTTATTTGCAGTAATCTCCTCGCTTTACACCGGGCTGCTACATTGCGCCATGATGAATTGGGGCAGGTTTGTTTCTTCATCTTTTTACAGTTTGTAGTTGGCTATGCTTGTGTTTATATCAATAACAATAATAATAATTGTTATCATTAGCATTTAGCATTAATATTCTTTGGTATTGTAATATGCAGGAAACCCTTCTCAATCTGCTGCTTCGCAACTACCTTCATTACAATTTGTATGATCAAGCTGAAAAGCTAAGGTCAAAGGCACCACGTTTTGAAGCTCATTCAAATCAGCAGGTATACTTTCTTATCATTATCGTTATTAATCACTCTAATAAGAGCATTCACATTGGAGCCTCCATATCCATACTATCCACATAATATAAAGGCAGCAATTAAAACGCCACTGCATTGAATTCTCTATAATAGAGAAAATTTTACAATAAACTAAAGTACATCTCTATATATGGAGGCTTATATTTTACACTCTATACTTTATTGTGAGTATATAAAAAAAAAGAAATTTAATAAATAAAGTGTTTGTGAGTAACATAGAGATAAAGAGTTGGATATGTGAGGTTTTTGAAAAATACAAAAGTTTGAAGAAAAATGTGTTTTTTTATTTAAACTATTGAGATGGAGATGGAGGCTCCAATGTGAATGCTTTAAGTTATGCGGAACTTTATTGTTAGTTTTTGTTTAATATTTTTATTTGTTTCAGTTTTGTCGCTACTTGTTTTACCTTGGGAAGATAAGGACGATCCAACTGGAGTACACCGATGCCAAGGAATCCCTTCTTCAAGCTGCGCGCAAAGCACCAGTAGCTGCTCTAGGTTTTAGAGTCCAATGCAATAAGTGGGCCGTGATTGTCCGCTTACTTCTCGGAGAGATCCCTGAACGAACCGTGTTTATGCAAAAAGGCATGGAGAAGGCCTTGAGGCCTTACTTCGAGCTGACTAATGTGAGTCGCTTGTGACTTTTTTTTTTCAACTTCAGTTTATATCTTTCTTAACCACAATTTATTGTTTTTTAGGCTGTTAGAATTGGAGATCTAGAGCTGTTCAAAACCGTAGCAGAAAAGTTCTCAACCACTTTCACTTCAGACCGGACTAACAATTTAATCGTGAGGCTGCGCCACAATGTGATAAGAACTGGGCTGCGCAACATCAGCATCTCATACTCGCGTATCTCCCTTGCTGATGTGGCAAAGAAGCTGAGACTGGACTCGCCTAACCCTGTGGCGGATGCCGAGAGCATTGTGTCAAAAGCAATCCGTGATGGCGCGATTGATGCAACACTAGATCATGCAAACGGGTGGATGGTGTCCAAGGAAACTGGTGACATCTACTCGACAAACGAGCCTCAGCAAGCGTTTAATTCTAGAATTGCATTCTGTTTGAACATGCATAATGAGGCAGTTCGTGCTCTTAGGTTTCCTCCTAATTCTCATAAGGAGAAAGAGAGTGCTGAAAAGAGGAGAGAGAGACAGCAGCAGGAACAAGAGCTTGCCAAGCATATAGCTGAGGAAGACGACGATGATTTTTGATTCAGTCTATGAAATCATTGAGGGGGAGCTCTTTTGCTTTATGTTCTTGTTTGAATATGTTAAAACCAAATTCTGGGATGTTTAAGAAAGACTCTTCAATTTGGATCAAGTAGACTTATGTATGTTTTACATGTTAAGGTTGTCTATGTTTCCCTTGTTTCCTTGATATCGATAAACATTAACCAGTTCTGGGATTTGTGGCATGATGGGTAATTTGTGTTTTAGGATTGCTGATGATCAATGGTTACTTGGATATGTTTGTTACATTTTTCCTGCTATTAATTGTAACTTGATAGCTGTCTTGATTAATTATAGTAGGACTAGGATGGTCCAAGAAGACTTCTACTTTAAGCTTTAAAGCATGAAACATAGACACATGAAAAGTTGGTCAGTGCTACATTCATACACTTATGTTCGCAACTTTTTTTCTTTTGTTTTGAGAAATTAATCGCACTAAGCATGTCGGGTTATGTAAGGAGTTTTAGGTTTTGGGATAACGAGCGTTTATATTACTGAAGTGCTATTAACATAATCATGAGTTTCTACAAACGCTAACGCTTCAATAGTATGCGTGCTAACCAAACTTTGTAAGTTGATTTAGAGAAAAATGCACATTGATCCAAGTTTTTTTTGGAATAAGCTACCATACACTAAGTCTATATATTAACCAACTCGAGTTGGTGAAATCGTTTACTTCAAAGTATAAATCGCATAAACTCCATCCGAGTCTGGTTTATATTAGTTTATGATTGCACACTTCACGCCTAATCCTTATTAAAATCTCAACCGAAAGACTATTTGGTCTTCTAAATCTAATTATATGAAATAGGTGAGGCATAAAAAACAAAATGGAAACTTTCGTGCATTTCTAGTCCTCTATAACAAAGAGGCCAAATGGAAGAAATTAAAAGAAAACATAAATATTTTGAATACTATTACACATTGAAGAAGCGTGGATCGACTTACTTGTGTACGATCAACGTCCCTCGGGTACGAGTGTGCTATATCACCGATGGTTTTCCGAGATACGAGTTCTTCCACCTACAAAACGAACAGCACCGTGAGCTTACCCCTCAGAAAGGGACAGAGGGGTCATCTTTGGGGTAACCATCCGGTGTGAGAATCAGATATTGTAGGATGGGATAATCAGGATGTGAAAATGAGTAAAGGACTTAGAGTATATTTTCCTGCTGCCCTCCAACTGTGAAGGTGGTGTGGTATTTATAGTATTAGGGTTTCCAATGACTGAGCTCAGACCCAATTAGGGCCTTTTTGGCCTCCTCCTATTGCTTCGCGCCACGTGTACTTAGGATACATGGTGCTTTTTTATTGATTATTCTCTGACCAAGGTATTTCACCTGACCCATGTGCCATCACGTGGTGGCACATGGGCTTTGCTGAGTTGTCCACCCTTCATTGGCAGCTGTCAACATCAGCACATTCTTTATTCCTTAAAAGATACCTTCTGGAAGGTTGCCTGATGAGTACAATCATGGTTGTCCTTATCCTGATTTGGATTAGACTATTGTCTCATTTGTTGTGTGTCGCTTACGCGCGGCCTTTATGCGCCTATCCCGGGGATGCGCAAGGTCTTCTCTTTATTCTCACAGATGTTTCATGCGCTTGCGCGTATGTGATATGCGCCACGCGCAGATGTTTCATGCGCCTGCGCATAGGTTTTGGCTTTGTGTCTTCATGACATCCTGATTTCAAGCCTCTTGTCTATATCTCGTGGGTTGACCCGCCCTGCTCGATGTTAAGGCGGGTGCATACCCCTTCAAGCTCCCCCAGTCTAATGTGTGTCTTGTCTCGCGCGAGCGAGGTAAGATGGATACTAGACTTAATAGTTTGCTTTTTCAATAGGGCTTGTTTTTTCTTTTTCTTTCCTTGTATGCGCGTTGCGCGAAATTCCATCCCTTTGGTTAAAACGAATCGTCAATGCACGTGGTTGGTTGGTGTTGACATGCATCAGAAATAGAGACGTTATGTGTCAGACCTTTCGTGTGCTCGAGGTGCTACAGTGGCCTTTCACGTCTCCTCATGCAGTGTCAGGAACACGTGTCGCGCTTATGTTGGCCTACGCCTGCGAGTGGGGGCGCGTGAGCGTAGATCTGATTATTACTTGTTTCTCTTTCTCTCCCCTGGGCCTATAAAACCAAACCTTTTGAACGGTTTTTTCTTCATCTCCACTGTCATTTTTAGAGCTTTTGCTTATCATTTACATTCCAATTAAGAGCTTTCGTCTTCGTCCCTGAATTCCGTGCTTAAAGTAACCATATTGTTCGATTCGCAATTGTATGTCTGATAATCCAGACACCACAATTTCCCCTAGTAAAGGCCGTGTAAAATCAGTGGTTATGTCTACTTTGAAGAAAATCGGCAAGGGTACTCAGGTTGCCGAGGCTTCGTCGGAGGAGGGGGGAAAGAATAAAACGGCGAAAAGATGGGA
The DNA here is from genome assembly GCF_021521415.1 of Bidens hawaiensis. NCBI lineage: Eukaryota > Viridiplantae > Streptophyta > Magnoliopsida > Asterales > Asteraceae > Bidens > Bidens hawaiensis. Next base: position 234,940 of record NW_027505267.1, on the reverse strand, counting down.
CGAGATCCCCTGCAAGTTGAAACAGCCTGAGCTTGATAGTCTCATTGCTTCTCAGGGTTTTCTCCCTGAGTATGGTTGTCTGCTCCCGGCAGCCGGGCAGACGGCTGCGGATCCTCTTGCCTGCTATATCTCTCTATATTCTCATTTTCTTACTCACTGTAACCTTCGTCTTCCGATGACAAGGTTTATAGGTGCGCTCCTTCAATTTTATGGGATTCACATATCCCAAGTTCACCCTTTTGGGTTGGTGCGCATGACTCATTTTGAGTTTATGTGCAAAGCTCAGCGCGAAGAGCCTACTCCTCGCCGCTTTCAATATTTCTATAAACCAAAGGTTCAAGATTCTTGGTTTTCGTTTACTCCGCGCAGTCAGAAGGTTAAATGCTCTACTGTCACTTTTAAGAGCCTTCATGACTGGACTGAGAAGTTTTTCTACGTCAAAGCTGGTGTTATTCCAATCCACATGACTGTGCGCGCGATCACTTCTGCGCCCGCGGATGACAATGTCCTTAAGAACCCAACGGGCACATGGGTTAAAAAATTAACTGCAGAACCATTCCCCGCCAAGAATATTTGCGAGGAAGCGTTGGTGGGGGTTGGTATGAGCAAGAGGTGGACTGACAGCGAGACTGAGCCTGTCATTCATGTTGATGACTTAGGTGGGTTGTTTGTTCATTGCATTAATTTTGCGCGAGTATAATTCGTTTTGTTGATATCACTTGTCTTGTTTTATGCAGAAAGCAAGGAATACATCCACGCCGCCTATGACGAGCATACAGAAGGTGGCTCTGTCGCCCTGAACGATGGGGAAGTTGTTTTCCCTGATCGCTTCGATGATATGTTCATCCCTGTCGACTTAGAGTTTTGCTTTGACAGCGATGCGCCTGGTAAGCCCCTTGTATTTGTGTTTAGGCCCTTAGAATACCAAATTTGGTTTTAACATTTCTGTTGCGCGTATTGTAGATGCGCTCGCTAATTATGAGTTGGAGCCTGTGGAAGAGGAAGGGGAGGAGGCAGAAGCTGAAGCGCAAAAACTTAAGCGTAAGGCTAAAGGCAAGACTGGCGCAGGGGCCAGTAAAAAACAGAAAAAAGATGACGCCTCTGTTGCCCAGAATCTTCCTCCTACTCAAGTGAAGGGACTTGAGAAAACCAAGGGTTTTACTTCCAAGTTTTCCTCGTATTCTTTGCCTCAAGGTGTGGGCAGTCCTCCAGTCCACACGAGGTATGGTGCTGCCACCTCATCTCTGCGCGCGGCGGACAAGGGAAGCGGTGCTGCGCCTGCTGTTTCGTCTTCTCCAACAGGTATACTTTGTTTATATTTTGTTGTTTTATGAGCGTGATTCCGATAGAGTTATTAATGAAGCTTTGTTCACTCAAATGTTTGTAGAGCCGGCAACGTTGATGGCTCAACCTCAGGCGCAGCAAGGTGCCAAGGCTATGCCGAAGGTTGTTTTGAAGTCCTCTGTTTTGCCCTCAAAAAGAGGGAAAATGGACTTCATGGCGATGCTTAATTCGCGGACTACGGTGCGCCAAGGTATTTATTGCGCTTTGATTGTCTGATTTTTTCCTTTAGTTCAAGTCATGAATCATTTCTCCTTGTTGGTTTTTTATAGGAATTATAGTTGGCACACAAGCTGCTGGTGGCACTGCTAGCGCTGGCGCCGTTAGTTCTGCTCCTGCTCCAACAAGTACTGAATCTCCCCTTATTGGGATCACTAGGGAGCAGGAGACTATATTTCGCGCTACTCTAACAGCGTCAAGACCTCCCTCACCTCCTCCTGCGCGCAGCCCTCCTCGTGAGACTATTTTTGATTCTTCCAAGTCGCAGGAGAAGAGACCTGTTATAGAAGATGATGAGGAGGTTGATTTTGAAAATTCTGATGGTGGCCGCGTAAGCCCTACAGCGCCACGCGATTTCATGGCGCAGCCTTCTTCTCATGGGGCAGGCAGGAGCTCATCAGCTGGCGCTAACCTTTCTGCCGGTTCTCCTCAGGTATAAGTTTATTTTGCTCCACTGTGCAGACTTCCGAGTTAGTGTTCAGATAACTAAAACGTTTCTTTGCGTTGCTTTGTGTTTGTAGGGAGCCGATCACATATACCGCCCGAGCTGGAGTATCACTGAAGAGAGCTCATTCCAATCCTTGGGCGTATGTGAAGACTTTTGGGCTCACTCTGTTCCTCCAGCTGAAAGTAGGTTTCAAGAGGACCGCGCTCTCGTGGATTTGCTTAATGACCACCTTTTTGCTGGGTCTGCATTTTTTGCTGCCTCCCAAGAGCTTCGCAATGATTATATAAAGGTACGTGATGCCCTTGTGGAGGCCAAGCAAGAGGCTAAGATTTCTGCTTAGAATCTTTCTGATGCCCGAGAGAAAGCTGAGAAACTACAAGCAGAACTTAGCGAGAACCGGGCAAGTTCCAACGCTGCTTTTGTGAAGCGCGAGCTTGAGCTGCAAGCTGCGCGAGAGAAACTGCAAGTGGCAGAGGCAGATGCGGCAAAGCACGCGCGTCAAGCGCGTGACCTGGAGTTGGTAGTGGAGGCGCGTGACCGAACTATTGCGCAGGTTAATACTGAAAAATCTTTGTTGGAAAGTAAGGTTGCGCGCCTGAAAGAAGAGCTTGTTGCTGCGCAAGCAGAGAAGAAAGAGGCCTTGGCGGCGGCGGCATCCGAAAAGGAAGAGCTGAAGCAAGCAAAGAAACTGTTGAGTTGTTAAACTCTCAGATTCCTACTTTTGAGACGTATGTCTCTTCTCTTGCGCAGGATCGTCATTGGCTGATTTCACAGGGTGTGACTCGTTGCGCTTATGCCATGAAATATTCAGACGAGTTCCAGACCCTTGTGATGGACTGTAATGCGGCGTTGCGCTTGGTGGGTCGGGCTGAGGGGTTTAAGGATGGTTATGAATATGGCATGCTAAAGAAGAATCCATCCGACTACCCTTATCAGCTCGACGCTGTCTGCGCTGACATGGCTGAGGTGGGGGAGAAATACTTGAATACTCCAATTCCCATCCTTGAGCAGGTATTTTAACCTTAATAAGTTTACTTGACTTATTTTCATAATCTTTTGTACTTATACTGTTCCTTGTGACTTGCAGATAGCCGCGCTTGCGACCAGCCCGATCTTGGCGCTTTAAAGAAATTACTTGATGAATGTGAAGGGATTGGTGGCAATGATGATGGCGCGGGCAACGCTGCCTCTGCCAGCGGCTCTGGCGTGGCCAAAGGACCTACTCCTGACGTTATCATGACAGAAGACGACTATATTTAAGACGAACAGCTTGATTATGGTAAGTTTGGAGATGACGAGGAGCAGGCTGCACCAGATGCTGAGGGAGGAAATAATGATGAGGAAGATGAAGAGGCTGATATTAACATAGAGAGTTGAAAAGCCCTTCTTGTTTTTTTTTTTTTTTTTTTTTTTGCGATATTCTGAATATGCTGACACGTGCCTTGGCATTTCATTATTCCTCTTTTGCGCGACGTTATCGTGCATTTATTATAGGGAATTATGAATGAGTTTTTTAGCCTTTACGTGTCAGTATGTGTTATTCTGCTTATATCCATTATAATCCCATGCGTGGCCCCGACCTGAGACCTTAACAACTATGCTTTGGCATGTGCTTTTGCCTTAGTTGTGCTTAGGTATTTTTATGGTCCAGCTGCGCAATACGTAGGATGGATGCTATGAGTAATTTGAGCTAAGGCTCATATTATTGGGCTAAGGCCCTGACGTTTTAGAGTTAAAACTCGTTAACGCGTCTGAGCTTGAAGCTCGCGCATGTATGTTTTACTTCGTTTTATTTTTAGTTTGATGTCAATACAATGTTGTCATATTGCTCAAAATTAATAAAGGGAAGTGTGAAACATGTATGCAAAAGGTAATAGAACGCATATAGAGCGCATCATTATTCATAATGGCTTAAAGAGCCTTGATTACAATCTTGACAACTTTTACATGAAACATTTTCTAAGTTGTGCTGCGTTCCATGTGCGCGGGATCTTCTTTCCATTTAAATCTTTTAAAGCGTATGCGCCTTTTCCCAATTCTTCCGAGACTTGATAAGGTCCCTCCCAGTTGGGAGACATCTTTCCCGGGGGTATTGCGCGACTAGCTTCATTGTTCCGAAGGACAAAATCATTCTTCTTGAAGTGGCATTCTTTCACGCGCTGATTGTAGTAATTTTCTAGCTTTTTCTTGTATTTGGCTTCACTGATGATAGCCGCCTCTCTGCGTCCCTCAAGCAAATTGAGATCCAACCTCCTTTCTTGCTCGTTATCCGTCTTACTCATCATGAGCACTCTATAGGATGGGCATCCAATCTCTGCTGGAATCATAGCCTCTGTTCCATAGGTTAGGCTGAACGGGGACTCGCCATTGCTGGTTTTGCTTAATGTCCTGTGTGCCCACAGGACATTAGGTAACTCCTCGACCCATGCATGGGACTCTCCCTCCAACCTTTTCTTCAGCCCATTCAGCAAGCTTTGGTTCGCGCGTTCCACTTGACCATTCCCTTGAGGGTGGTATACAGAAGTGAAGACCTGATTGATGTGCAATTCCTTGAACCAACTGGATATCTTCCTGTCAGTGAATTGTTTGCCATTGTCGCTCACGATTTCCATGGGCAGGTCAAAACGACATACGATGTGGCTCCAAATAAATTGCTTCATTGCCTCGGCTGTAATTTTTGCCAGCGGCTTAGCTTCAACCCATTTTGTGAAATAGTCTACTGCCACTACCAAAAACTTTACTCGCCCTGGCGCTTGTGGTAAGGGGCCCACAATATCGATTGCCCACTTGTGGAAAGGCCATGCAGAGGTTACCGGAATCAAGTTGTTCTTTGGCCGCATGGTATTTGGCGCATAGCTCTGACACGCTTTGCATTTTTGGATTTCTTTTAATGCGTCCAAGTACATGCATGGCCAATAGTAACCTGCGTTCATTGCCTTGGCGACCACCATGCAGGGCCAGCATGTATTCCACAGATTCCTTCGTGTATCTCTCTGATCACATAGCTTGCTTCCTCAGCGTCTAGGCATTTCATGAGTGGTCCAAGATAAGAGCGTCGATATAACGTACCATCGAGCATTTCGTAGTTCTGCGACTTGTGTCTTATCTTCCTCGCCTGTGCGCGATCGTCTGGTACCTTTCACTCCTTCAAGAATTCCATTATTGGAGTTATCCATGATGAAGGTGTTGTATGAATTACAAGAACAGACTTCGCTCCCACTGACGGGTTGCTCATTACTTCCACCCTGACATCTTTGCCAAAATGATCGAAGCTGGTTGATGCCATCTTGCTTAGCGCGTCAGCAGACTTATTTTCACTGCGCGGAATGTGTATGATTCTGAAAAAGTCAAATTGTTCGGTGAGTTTCTTCGCCTGCTCTAGATACAGAGGCATGGTGTTCTCCTTGGCATTATAAAGGCCATTGACTTGTGCTGCTACCAGGTATGAATCTACATGAGCCTCTAGCTTTTTAACTCCGAACTTGTGCGCGATGCGCAAACCAGCCAGCAGGGCTTCATACTCAGCTTCATTGTTGGTGCTCTTGAAATCCAACCTGATTGCGTAAGTATACTCATGATTTTCTGGATCCACCAATTTGAGGCCTGCGCCGGACCCTTTGTTGTTTGAAGCTCCATCAGTGAATAATCTCCAAACGTTTTCTTCATTATTGGCTTGCGGAGGGTCTACTTCGCGCTGAGCCTCTTCGACTTTTCCTTCAGGGATTTCTGCGATGAAATCAGCTAAGACTTGTCCCTTGATTGCTGGACGAGGCTTATAGGTGATCGTGTGCTCCCCTAATTCCAGCGCCCATTTTGTCAGCCTTCCTGGGAGCGTGGGACGTCGCAAGACTTGCTGGATGTTGTAATCAATCAGGACTTCAATAGGATGACCATTGAAATATCTGTGAAGCTTGCGCGACGCATGCGTTAGTGATAAAACTAACTTTTCTATGATGGTGTAGCGCGTCTCAGGATCTGTCAGCACCCGACTTACATAATAAATTGGTGTTTGGATTCCCTTGCGATCCACCAATAATACTGCGCCAATGGCGCGCTCTCCTGCTGACAGATACAACGTTAAAGTTTCACCAGGTAGTGGAGCTGTAAGCGCATGCAGATTTATCAGACATTCTTTTATCTCACTGAAAGCTTACTCGGCCTCAGGCGTCCACTTGAATTGGCTTTTCTTTAAGCAATTTCTCAGTGTGTTAATGAATGGGGTAGATTTGCTTGCATGGTTTGCTAGGAACCTGTTAATTGATACCAATCTACCATTCAACTTTTGAACTTCCTTCATAGTGGATGGTGAGTGTAACACCCCGACCAAAGGCGGATTATACATCGGGGCGCCACATATTGTTTCATTACTCGTGACACTATTGGGTGTCAATATTTAATAAATACATTCATTCGCGCACGCGCAAAGTAAACAAGATAACATAAATCATCATAAATCAATATATTATAAATCAAAATATTCGAACAGCAAAAACTTGTCTTGATACATTTTAATCTAGGTCCAAAATAAAGAAAACTTCCTACGTGTCCACAAGCTCCAAAACAGCTACTGCAAACCTGAACATGTGTTAAAATAAACGTCAAACACTTGCGTGTTGGTGAGAAATCAAGTTTAATACAATACATAGATAACAATAAATCTGCGCGCAACACGTGTATGTCTGGTGTTTAACAAGGGTGCAATCAGATTGTGATCAAGCCTAAATAGATCATAGCTCATAGTTCATAGTTCAATCCGTGCTCCCAATTGAGCACAAAAACGAGAAAACATCTGTGCAAGTGTAAACAAAGAAAACCGTAAACGATAGGTCTCCCGTGTTCATCTAATGGATCCATGAAAACTGCGGAATAGGCCGAACAAAGCGGTTAATGATACACACATACAAATAACAGCCAAGTAAACGTCCTCAACACATGGGATACTGCGCGACTAAAGTTCATAAACAAGTTTAAGACTCTAAGTTTGTACGAACACATGAACATCCCAAAACATTAAAAATAAAAAGGGATTAGGTACGAGATTACTCACATGATAAACGATGCGGTGAAAGATAATGCAAGAACCAACTTTAAACAAGTACAAGTTAACCTATAAATAAGATTATTGTTTTAATGATTTGTTTTAAGTCTTGATTATAAGTTAACATGATTAATAAATAAATTATTATTTATAATATGTTACCGGAAAAGCAGGACAGAACAGGGAGGAAGACGGAGGCAGAGAGGAGGCGGCAGAGAGAGCAAGGAGCAAGAGAGAACAGGAGTGTTTTGTGTGTGTAGTGTTAAAAATAACATTATTATTTATAGAGAAACCCTAGGGAACACAATCCCTAGAAAAGGGGAAAAGATCTCCAAAAAGTAAAAGATTCCAAAAGCAAAAGATATCAAAAGATATGGCAGCTGCAGGGGACAAGAGAAAGCTGACAGGGAACAGTAAAAAGCATGGGCGGATCAGATAAAGGTACTGGTCAAGCATGGAAAAGCAGATCTCCAAAGATAATGTCAGTCACTTTTTCTGCCAACCAATGGGGTTGGCGCGCATGCTGCGCCAAAAGTGGCTTTTCAGACATAAGACAGGTCAGGTCAACAGCACAGAAGATAAGACAACACAAAAGTAAACGGCTGGATTAAACAGAAGAAAAGACTCAAAGGGGGTTAGCGCGAGAAGGCTGGAGCGCGCGAGCGCGAAGGCAGACACAGAAGGTCAAAAGTGCGCGAGCGCGAAGGCAGACAGAACCAACCTTAACGCGTCGCGGAAAGAACTACATTTCTAAGCGCGCCGCGGGAAGAATCACATTTCTTAGCGCGCCGCGGGAGGAACTAAAATTCCTAGCGCGCCGCGGGAAGAACTATAATTCTTCGCGCGTCGAGGGATGAACTACGATTCTTAGCGCGCTGCGAGAAGAACTACAAATCCTTAGCGCGTCGCGGGAAGAACTACCGTTCTTAGCGCGCTGCGAGAAGAATTACAATTCTTAGCGCGCTGCGAGAAGAGTTCGTCTCGCGTATCGCTGTAACAGGTGGTCTTCACGCAGGATTCCTTGTAAGGGGTCTGGCGCGTGGAGCTGCGCAGACAACCTTAGGCGGGAAGGAACAAAGGACAAGCAAAGAGTTAGAAGAAAAAGAGGGAAACAAGGCGTAAGGGCGGGACGGCGACAAGAGGGGAAAAGAAGGCGGAAAGAGAGAAGGAGAGGGACGGGACGGCGGAAAGAAAGAGAGAGAAAGAGGCGGGAAGGAAAATATATTATTATTATTAAAAATAAAGTATAAGTATAAATAAATATTAAATCATAAAAGAAAGAGATCGGGTAAGGGAAACGGGTACCTGGGTCGGGTCGGATCGGGGCAGATGTCGAGCAAACCAGATGGGCGTTGGTGTTCAGCTTTTACCTTAGAACAAGTCAGGCATCTAGCTACGAACACAGCAATATCCTTTTTCATACCGGGCCACCAATAAGTAATGCACAAATCCTTGTACATCTTATCAGCGCCGGGATGAATAGAATACCGAGATTTGTGCGCTTCACTCAGGATATCAGCGCGAAGATTCTCATCAAAGGGAATCCAGATGCGATTAAGATAGCAGAGAATTCCACTCAGATTAGGGACAAAGTGCGCTTCCGCGCCACACGTTAACTCGGCGCGAAGGTTACCATTACTGATGGATGCGCGCTGCGCGTCACGGATACGCGATTCAAGGTTGCTTTGGATCGGCGCGAAGTGAAGCTGCGTGCGCGGCAAAATACAGTTAAGCTGGCAGGGTTTTCGGCTGAGCGCATCGGCTACCACATTAGCCTTACCAGGATGATACCGGATCTCACAATCGTAATCGCTGATGAGTTCGTTCCATCGGCGTTGCCTCATGTTAAGTTCCTTCTGATCAAAGATATGCTGAAGGCTTTTATGGTCAGTGTAGAGGATACACTTAGTACCATAAAGGTAGTGTCTCCAGATCTTCAAGGCAAAAACAACTGCACCAAGTTTGAGGTCGTGAGTTGTATAATTCTTTTCGTGAACCTTAAGTTGCCTTGATGCGTAAGCGATAACCTTGCCTCGTTGCATAAGAACACAACCGAGACCTTGGTTGGAGGCATCGCAGTACACGACAAAATCATCATTACCCTCAGGTAGCGCAAGAACAGGAGCTTCACACAACAAACGCTTGAGCGTTAGAAAGGCTTCTTCTTGCTTCGAGCCCCAAATATACGGTTTACCTTTGTGCGTTAAAGCTGTTAAAGGCAAAGCGATCTTCGAGAAGTTCGAAATGAAGCGCCGGTAATAACCAGCTAAGCCCAGAAAGGAACGGATCTCAGAAGGAGTGGTCGGCGTAATCCAGTTCTTGATTGCTTCAATTTTGGATGGGTCGACATGAATACCCACCTTGTTTACAACATGACCAAGAAACTGTATTTCATCAGACCAGAATTCACACTTGGAAAGCTTAGCATAGAGCTGCTCGGCTCTAAGCTTTTGCAATACCAATCGGAGATGTTGCTCATGCTCGGCCTTGGTTTTGGAATAAATCAGAACGTCATCGATAAACACAATCACGAATTTATCCAAGAAAGGCCTACACACCCGATTCATTAGATCCATGAAAACGGCGGGTGCGTTGGTTAAACCGAAGGACATGACCAAGAATTCAAAATGGCCATAACGAGTTCGAAAAGCTGTCTTTGGAACATCTTCATCGCAGATGCGCAACTGGTGATAGCCAGAGCGGAGATCAATCTTCGAGAAACAAGAGGCACCTTGGAGTTGATCAAAGAGGTCGTCAATGCGCGGTAAGGGATACCGGTTTTTAATGGTGAGTTTGTTCAACTCGCGGTAATCAATACACATGCGAAACGATCCATCTTTCTTTTTAACGAACAACACCGGAGCACCCCAGGGCGAAGAGCTAGGGCGAATGAATCCTTTAGCAGTCAACTCTTGAAGTTGGCTTGCCAATTCTTGCATCTCAGCGGGCGCAAGACGGTAAGGAGATTTGGCTACGGGGGAAGCACCAGGGACAAGATCAATACGGAACTCGACTTCACGAGCGGGAGGGATACCAGGAAGATCATCAGGAAAAACTTCAGGGAAATCACGCACAACAGGGATATCGCGAAGCTTCTTTTCTTCAGCAGGTTTAACCACATGGGCTAAGAATGCAATACACCTTTTCCGCATGAGCCTTCGGGCTTCGGCGCAAGACATAAGTTTAAGACCACTGGAGGGTTTCTCGCCGTAGATGTGAAGATCACCATTTTCTCGAGGTATGCGAATCATCTTCTTGGCGCAAATAACTTCGGCGCGATTATGCGTAAGCCAGTCCATACCAATAATAACATCAAAGCTTCCAAGAGGCATGGGGATAAGGTCGATCAGAAAGTCGTTTTCGTTAAGGTTAAGCGTGCAATCCTTAATCACAGAGTTAATTAAAACAGTTTCACCATTAGCCAATTCAACTGAAAAATCTTCTTTTAAGTTATCGCGCGGTCGCGCAAGCTTCTGCTCGAAGGCGCGAGAAATAAAACTTCGATCGGCGCCAGTATCAAAAAGTACAGAAGCATAAAATCCGTTAAGCAAAAATGTACCATTAACTACGTCATTATTCGCTTGCGCTTGGTGCGCGGTTATGTTAAAAGCTCGTCCGCGTGTCACTTGGTTTGAAATCTGGTTCACCGGATTCGCTTGTGTAATCTGAACTTGTAGCCTTGGGCACGCGTTCCGGAAATGACTGGGATCACCGCAGTTAAAGCACGATCTGGGTCGTGGGTTTTGGTAGGTTGGTTGTGGGTTCTGCGGGTAGGCTGGTGGTGTTGGCGCGATTGGGTTGGCGAGAGGGACTCTACAGTATTCGGCAGAGTGACCAACGCGGCCACATCGGTTACATTGTCGACACGGGGTTTGGGTTGGGTGGTGAAGTCTACAGGTTGGGCAAAAGGGTTGATTTCCTGTGTAAGGTTTCTTAGGGGGAGGGGCAGGGAGTGCGGGATTGGTTAAGGCATAGTTATGGACTACAGGAGGTGTTGGGTAGGCTGACAGAGGGTTAGGCGTGTAAACTGGAGGTTGGTAGATGGGTTGCTGGACAATGGGCGGGTTGGTAAGCGCATAGGCTTTGCGCCTGCGCTTGAGGTTGTTACGGTTTGAGGGTTCTGGTTTGGTTTCTGTTGGTTCAGGAACAGTCTTGGTGAGTTTGGTCTTTTCTGTTCCCCGCAGGAACAGGGTTCCTGCTCTGACATGGTTGTCTCTGAGCACAGCGGCCAACTCGATGGCGTCAGAGAGGGTTACTGGGTTTCTGGCCCATACAGAATCTTGAATTTCCATGGGGAGACCCCCAAGGAATTTCTCTATGGCTCGGCGGGAAGGGGTAACAAGGTGAGGGACAAGCAAACTTAGTTCATGGAAGCGCGTCGAGTACTCGCGCGCTTCACCGCTGTATTGCTTAAGATTCCAAAATTCTTCCTCCAAGCGCTTAACTTCGTTGGGAGGGCAGAATTCTCGCGTCAGAATTTCCTTAAATTCCTCCCAGAGCATGTTGGAAGCAGTTTCTGCGCCACGCGCATGAGCTACTCCATTCCACCATGTAAGCGCTCTAGATTCCAGGACACTGGAAGCATATAGGGTTCGTCTGTCTGAGGGGCATTGGGTGTGGAGGAAAGTGTTTTCTATTTTATCAAGCCACTGGAGCATCACGGTGGCTCCTTCAAGACCTGTGAACTTTGGAGGGTTACCCGCGTTGAAGGATTTAATGTTGTAACCAGAGGTGTTGGTATTGTTTTGGTTTAAGGCTTGGGCTATTGCGGCGGCCATTTCCTGGGAACGTTGCAGCGAACGTCTGCGCGAGGCTTCTTTCTTCTTGAGATGGCGAGCTGATAGCGGAGGCATTCTATAAAAGTTTTAATTTTAGTTAATATCTTGGTTTTAGTGCAAAGTATAACCTTATAAAGCTTGGTTTCGCGGAGTCAGTTACTGTCAAAAGTTAAAGTAAAATAAATGACCCTAAATGCAGACTTAATAAAGGTAACAAATTCGAATCAAGAATCGACAATTCATGTATCACCATGACTTTCCGAATTCCCAATTTAAAATATACGAGCAAACGAGTATTGGAGATTGACGATTCATGTATCACCATGACTTTTCAATCTTCAATATAAAATATACAAGAAAATGAATATTGGAGGTTGACAATTCATGTATCACCATGACTTTTCAAGTCTCCAACCTCAGAACATAATCGTAAATGGAAATTGAAAATCAACTATTCATGTATCACCATGACTTTTCGGATTTTTCAAATCCAACAAACGAATATGTAAGTAAAATCAATAAAAATCGAAATTCAACAAAAAAAAATCGAAATATCGCGGAATAAAACAAAATCACATACTGCGCAGGCGCGAGCATATTCATAAATAACGAGTAATTAACAATAAGCGTGCAAACATGAGATTTCTCTCATGCGCGAGAGGGGACTCTTAGGTATTCTAGGCCGTTACGTCTAACCACCTAACCTAAAGTCAACGAGCTCTGATACCAATCTGTAACACCCCGACCAAAGGCGGATTATACATCGGGGCGCCACATATTGTTTCATTACTCGTGACACTATTGGGTGTCAATATTTAATAAATACATTCATTCGCGCACGCGCAAAGTAAACAAGATAACATAAATCATCATAAATCAATATATTATAAATCAAAATATTCGAACAGCAAAAACTTGTCTTGATACATTTTAATCTAGGTCCAAAATAAAGAAAACTTCCTACGTGTCCACAAGCTCCAAAACAGCTACTGCAAACCTGAACATGTGTTAAAATAAACGTCAAACACTTGCGTGTTGGTGAGAAATCAAGTTTAATACAATACATAGATAACAATAAATCTGCGCGCAACACGTGTATGTCTGGTGTTTAACAAGGGTGCAATCAGATTGTGATCAAGCCTAAATAGATCATAGCTCATAGTTCATAGTTCAATCCGTGCTCCCAATTGAGCACAAAAACGAGAAAACATCTGTGCAAGTGTAAACAAAGAAAACCGTAAACGATAGGTCTCCCGTGTTCATCTAATGGATCCATGAAAACTGCGGAATAGGCCGAACAAAGCGGTTAATGATACACACATACAAATAACAGCCAAGTAAACGTCCTCAACACATGGGATACTGCGCGACTAAAGTTCATAAACAAGTTTAAGACTCTAAGTTTGTACGAACACATGAACATCCCAAAACATTAAAAATAAAAAGGGATTAGGTACGAGATTACTCACATGATAAACGATGCGGTGAAAGATAATGCAAGAACCAACTTTAAACAAGTACAAGTTAACCTATAAATAAGATTATTGTTTTAATGATTTGTTTTAAGTCTTGATTATAAGTTAACATGATTAATAAGTAAATTATTATTTATAATATGTTACCGGAAAAGCAGGACAGAACAGGGAGGAAGACGGAGGCAGAGAGGAGGCGGCAGAGAGAGCAAGGAGCAAGAGAGAACAGGAGTGTTTTGTGTGTGTAGTGTTAAAAATAACATTATTATTTATAGAGAAACCCTAGGGAACACAATCCCTAGAAAAGGGGAAAAGATCTCCAAAAAGTAAAAGATTCCAAAAGCAAAAGATATCAAAAGATATGGCAGCTGCAGGGGACAAGAGAAAGCTGACAGGGAACAGTAAAAAGCATGGGCGGATCAGATAAAGGTACTGGTCAAGCATGGAAAAGCAGATCTCCAAAGATAATGTCAGTCACTTTTTCTGCCAACCAATGGGGTTGGCGCGCATGCTGCGCCAAAAGTGGCTTTTCAGACATAAGACAGGTCAGGTCAACAGCACAGAAGATAAGACAACACAAAAGTAAACGGCTGGATTAAACAGAAGAAAAGACTCAAAGGGGGTTAGCGCGAGAAGGCTGGAGCGCGCGAGCGCGAAGGCAGACACAGAAGGTCAAAAGTGCGCGAGCGCGAAGGCAGACAGAACCAACCTTAACGCGTCGCGGAAAGAACTACATTTCTAAGCGCGCCGCGGGAAGAATCACATTTCTTAGCGCGCCGCGGGAGGAACTAAAATTCCTAGCGCGCCGCGGGAAGAACTATAATTCTTCGCGCGTCGAGGGATGAACTACGATTCTTAGCGCGCTGCGAGAAGAACTACAAATCCTTAGCGCGTCGCGGGAAGAACTACCGTTCTTAGCGCGCTGCGAGAAGAATTACAATTCTTAGCGCGCTGCGAGAAGAGTTCGTCTCGCGTATCGCTGTAACAGGTGGTCTTCACGCAGGATTCCTTGTAAGGGGTCTGGCGCGTGGAGCTGCGCAGACAACCTTAGGCGGGAAGGAACAAAGGACAAGCAAAGAGTTAGAAGAAAAAGAGGGAAACAAGGCGTAAGGGCGGGACGGCGACAAGAGGGGAAAAGAAGGCGGAAAGAGAGAAGGAGAGGGACGGGACGGCGGAAAGAAAGAGAGAGAAAGAGGCGGGAAGGAAAATATATTATTATTATTAAAAATAAAGTATAAGTATAAATAAATATTAAATCATAAAAGAAAGAGATCGGGTAAGGGAAACGGGTACCTGGGTCGGGTCGGATCGGGGCAGATGTCACAGTGAGGGCATGCCGAGGATAGCCTCCACCTTCTCTGGGTTCACCTTGAAACCATCCTTGGTGACCATTACGCCGAGAAATTTCCCTTCTTCAACACCGAATGTGCATTTGCTCGGGTTGAGCTTCATGTTTACTTCCTTTAGGCGCCGAAGGGTTTCTTCGATGTCTTTGAGCATTTGTTTTTCCTCCCTGCTTTTAATCACCAAATCATCCACGTAGACTTCTAAGTTTTTTCCAATCTGCTCGTTGAAAATTGCATCCATGAGTCTTTGGTAAGTGGCTCCTACATTCTTCAAACCAAAGGGCATTTTTGTGTAACAGAAAACACCCTTGTCAGTTCTGAAAGCAGTCTTGTCTTCATCCTGTGGTGCCATTTGAATTTGGTGATAGCCCTTATAGGCATCCAGGAAACATTTGAGCTTAAATGGAACCACAGAGTCCACCTTCATGTCAATGTTTGGGAGGGGGTAACAATCTTTTGGACACGCCTTGTTGAGGTCCATGAAATCAATGCACATTCTCCATGACCAATTGCTCTTCTTTATCATCACAGGATTGGCTACCCATGTTTGATATCGTATTGGGCGAATGATATTCGCGCGCAGTAGATCTTCTACTTGCTTAATCATGGCGTTTGTCTTCTCGTCTCCCATGACTCTTTTCTTTTGAGCAGTGTTGAGAGAGTGCTGCGCTAGGTCTCGCGGAACCCCAGTCATATCAGAATGTTGCCACGCGAAGACTGACATATATGTTGTGAGCAATCTTTTCATTCTCACTCTTGTGTCATCTGATATCGTAGCTCCGATTGTGATTGTTTGTTCTGGGAATTTTGGGTTGAGAATCCATTCCTCTGGCGCGTTGTTTGCCACTGGAAGCTTCATTCTCCCCTCTCGAGGTATACTTATTACTGCGCATAAATGATCTCGGTACACAAATGTTACTCCTGTTGGTGTTGGGAACCCCAACGCGCCATGCGCTGGTGACGGTATGGCGTTGAATTGGGCAATCGTTCCTATACCCAAGATCATACTATGGCATGAAGTGGTGGGCAAGACCAGGAAGTTGACAATTTCAGCTCGCTTGTGCTTCTCATCCCCCATAGTTAGTTCGAATTGTATCTGGCCTAGGGGGTGAATAATTTCGTTTGAGACACCCGAGATTGGTGCACTCACAACTTCAAGCCTTGCTTGGTCTTCTGGATCCAACTTCCTGAAACATTGCTCATACATGATGTCTGACTCACTACCGGTGTCCACCAGGACTCTTGACACCTCATAATGAGCGATGTGTGCAGTGATGACTAGAGGGCTGCTGATAGACGGGCCTCTTCTGATTCTTGGAAATATTACTTGTTGCTCGCGCCAATCCCTTTGGATTTGCGCGCTTCTCTTCCTCGATCTTTGCCCTTGCCTTCTTCCTTCAGCTACACAGATTCTTTTGAATTTTTTACTGGCTGAGGCTCCGTCTGGTTGTTCGTTTTCTGGTCTTGGATTTTTTACCAGGTGAGCCAACTTGCCTGATTTCACATCTTTTTCGATCGCATCCTTCAAATGATGGCATGCATCAGTGTTGTGCCTTGTGGATTTGTGAAACTCACAATATTTGCCACTGTTCGGTGGTCCCTTATGGAGTAATGGCCTGGGGTTTTTAAACTGGACATTCTCTGTGCTTAACACTTGCGAAGGCGTTTTGGTGATGGGAGTCCATATTCTTGGTAGAGGTCTGTTAGGCTCTCTGCCGCCTTCCTTCTTGTCACCTTCTCCGCGATTAAGAATGTCTTTTTGGGGTTGGGGTGAACTTTGTTGCGCTTGCTTTTCTGTAGGAGAATAATTGGTTTGTTGCAACCTGGACCATACGGAGTTTTGTTTGCGCCTCTTTTCATTGTTGCATGGTGCTTCTGTTTGATGCCCTTTATCTCTTGCTCTGTTTTGGGCAATTTGTTTTTCATTTCGCGCGAAGACTCGCGATGCTTCCATAAGCTTAGCCCAAGTGGTTGGCATGCCTTCTCTGCTCACGAGAGCTCTGCGGAGTTGATCACTGCGTGCACCTTGTATAAAGGCCACGCGCAAGAGTTGTTCAGTGATGCCTCCAATTGCAAGAGATTCCTGATTGAAACGAGTTATGTAGTCTTCAATGGTTTCATCATTCCTGCGTACGCAATGCATGATGTCATCGGGGTCGCGCGTGTGTCTGCGCTGCTGTACAAAGTGAGCCTGGAACTTTTCCAATAGCTCTTCGAACCCATCGATTTGTCCTGTCGGAAAGCTTTCGAACCAGACACGCGCTGCGCCCGTGAGGCAGCGAGCAAACATGTGACACCATGTTGGCATCGTCCAGCTTTCTAAGTTTCCAGTGTTATAAAAACCTTTTAAGAAATCATCTGGATCTGTTGTACCATCGTACTTGCCTAAACCACTTGGCATCTTGGTTTTGTGTTGAATGGGAGCCTTCGCGATGCGCTCAGCGAATTTTGAATGCTTTACCAAGATGGCTGGCCTATACGGTGTGGTTACGTCCACTTGCTCTTTCGCTTGTGGGTTGTATGGTGTGTATAAATCCATATCAGCTTTGGCTCCAGGTGCTATGTGCGCGTGTACGCGAAGCTGTGAACCTCCTGCATGAGTATCTCGCGTCTTCTTCATGCTGTGCACCTCTTCCTCATCACTAATATCAGCTTGTTCGGTGTGAACAGAATGACCGTCTTCCAGCGCGCGCGTCTTTTTTGTTGTTCCCTGAATGGTTTGTTTATCAAATGCGAGCCTTTGTGTTAAATCGGCTAACTTTTTGTGTTTTACCAACTCATTGTATTTGTCCATTAAACGCCGTTGTTCGTTTATGAGCCATTCTTTAGGGTCATTGGTTTCAACGTCCGGGCACATTGGTCCTTTTTGTTTTGCACAAGTCAGATTTTGGAACGTGAGATCGTCTGGGGGAGTTTCAGTTTGACTATGAGGTGTTGTGTTGAAGGGATGGTTACTGGTGGTGCGCGCAGTGTCACGCGGCGCCCTCAGAACCTGATGTCCCTCATTAACATCCTCAAGCTCATTATCCTCCAGAACTTGATCATTGTTTCGAACACCGGAAACCATGGTGAAGAGAAAATTGATGAAATAGTAGTTTTGTTGCCGTTGTAACAGGTGATGGCGCCAATGAAGAAGCGTGGATCGACTTACTTGTGTACGATCAACGTCCCTCGGGTACGAGTGTGCTATATCACCGATGGTTTTCCGAGATACGAGTTCTTCCACCTACAAAACGAACAGCACCGTGAGCTTACCCCTCAGAAAGGGACAGAGGGGTCCTCTTTGTGGTAACCCTTCGATGTGAGAATCAGATATTGTAGGATGGGATAATCAGGATGTGAAAATGAGTAAAGGACTTAGAGTATATTTTCCTGCTGCCCTCCAACTGTGGAGGTGGTGTGGTATTTATAGTATTAGGGTTTCCAATGACTGGGCTTAGACCCAATTAGGGCGTTTTTGGCCTCCTCCTATTGCTTCGCGCCACGTGTACTTAGAACACCTGGTGCTTTTTTATTGATTATTCTCTGACCAAGGTATTTCACCTGACCCATGTGCCATCACGTGGTGGCACATGGGCTTTGCTGAGTTGTCCACCCTTCATTGGCAGCTGTCAACATCAGCACATTCTTTATTCCTTAAAAGATACATTCTGGAAGGTTGCCTGATGAGTACAATCATGGTTGTCCTTATCCTGATTTGGATTAGACTATTGTCTCATTTGTTGTGTGTCGCTTACGCGCGGCCTTTATGCGCCTATCCCGGGGATGCGCAAGGTCTTCTCTTTATTCTCACAGATGTTTCATGCGCTTGCGCGTATGTGATATGCGCCACGCGCAGATGTTTCATGCGCTTGCGCATAGGTTTTGACTTTGTGTCTTCATGACATCCTGATTTCAAGCCTCTTGTCTATATCTCGTGGGTTGACCCGCCCTGCTCGATGTTAAGGCGGGTGCATACCCCTTCACACATAAACAAATACAATCGAAAATGACATACTTTTAGTTAATTTAGGATATCACAATCACGTTGAATTTGGAAATATAATAGTTAACTTTATTTTATTTTTAAGTCTTTTGACTCTTTTCAGGGAGCATTAAAGAACTTTTCTAGTAATATATTTACATTGATTGATCAAGGTGTGAACAAAACAAGAAATACTAAATTACATCGCAACATCTCTATTACAACTTTTTAAGCCTTGGATTCATTTGAAAATGTGTTGAAAGAGTAGGTTTCGATGAGATCGGAACCGTACCTAAGAATACCTATACCGAAAATGAGTGAAAATATAAACCGAATACAGCATCGATTTTTTCAGTTTAATTTTAGTGAGCAAGATCATCATTCCATAAACGACGACATGATGAGATGGCAAAACGCAGATAGTGGAGCAGTACACCAAAGAGAAGTGTTGGTCACTGCACACTGAAATTGCATGTAATGGACCAACCCGTTAGAGATTGTGGTCAAGTGTTATGGTCAAATGGATTTTCAACACCAGTGAGAGTAAAGAAGGAAAAAAACAATTGATGAATAAAATGTGTGAATGTTGAGCACCTTTTCTTTATTTAGCCATATAAAACCAATATAATAAATAGATAGAAAACCGAGCATACATACAGTCCCAAGGTTAAAAACAAACAAACAATCAATTTTAAGTTGTACAGAAAATAATAATCATTCTATCAAACAAAAGAAAAGAAAAGTAACGAAGCCAAAAAGCAACAATAATAATTTATAACTTGGAAGCAAAATATTCAGCCCATGACCCCAATCAATCAATTAGACAATTAATAATAATCACTCACTACCTAACAAACAACCAACCGATTTTCTTCCTTCCTTCCATGGCTACCACTCCTCTCTGCGCTCGCGCCTCTCTTCTCCCCATCGCCGGCCGTATCCGCCGTCACAGACACCCTCTTACACCTTCCAAAAACAATTACACCCTTAATAATAATAATAATAATAATAATAATAATAATAATAATAATAATAATAATAATAATAAACTACTACTACTCGCCTCCTCTCGCCGCACCTCATTATCACGATTCGTTGTGCTCGCCGGCGACGATTCGTCGTTCGAGATGTCGGTTGAGACGGCTTTGAAGCTGTTAGGCGTATCGGAAGGCGCTTCGTTTGATGATATACTCCGTGCTAAGAATTCGGTTGTCGCTTCCTGTAAAGACGACCAGGAGTCTATTGCACAGGTAGGTTTATTTATTTTATTTATATCCAATTTCTAATACTATATTCGATTTAACTGCTCCAAAGTTATGCTTATAGATAACGATTTCCGATTTAAGAAATGGTAGTTATAATTGAACCACATACATAGCTTGGAATTTAATCAATAGTATCCACTGCAGCGAATTCAAATTTGATCTCCTTCCATATAGTTTTCAACTTAGGCCTAGGGTTTTATTATTATTATTATTATTGATTTTGACTTGATTGTGGAGTTATTGTAGGAAATTTGACTTTAATTTCATAATTTGGGCATGAATTTCATTGAAGATGGTTATGGTATGTTGATATTAAATGATGATGATTAGGCCTCAATGGTTAGTGATATGTTTGGCGAGAACAAACATGGTCGATTTTTGTTCATTTAATTTAAAGAACGAATGTGAACATATGTTTTCTTCATTCATTTATGTTCCTGAACATTTGTTTATGGTCGTTCATATATGTTCTTTTATGTCTGTTTGTTTATATTCATGTAGCACATTTAATTATGTAATTCTATAGTTTTTAAGAATAATTAAACATGTTAGTAGCTCACCACAAACCCTAGCCACATCTTCATTCTTTGGAATTAGCTCTTGGCCACCGTCACTCTGCCTCTCTCGTTCCATCCAAAATAATTAAACATGCTGTTCGTTTACGATTGTTTGTTTGTGTTCATGAATTATTCGTTTAGGATGTTAAGAAACGGACATAAATGAACAGAAACATGATATACATGAAGAACATTTGTTCATGTTCGTTTTCGGTTAAAGTTAAATGAGCAAACATGAACATGCCCCCCGTTCATGTTCATTCAGTGCGTTTACAGACCTAATGATGATGATCATTACTTGCAGGTGGAGGCTGCGTATGACATACTACTGATGCAGAGCTTATCACAGAGACGAGCAGGGAAAGTTGTAAATAGTAGCATTTGTTATGCAGATGTTAAACCTGTAAATACATCTCAAATGGGATCAATGCCTCAATGGGTACAAGGTGCCTTTAAGAATCCACCAGTTACAATAGAATCACCATCTGCTAGTGATTTGGGGATTGAAGCAGGAGTGTATGGAGCTCTAGCTGTCTTAACTTATGTCAATGGTGCATCTACTCCAGTCGGTTCTCTTTCAGGCGCTGATGTTCCCGGGCTTATTTTGGCAACTAGTTTTGGGGCATCATTATATTTCATGACCAAACGAAACGTGAAGCTAGGTATTTCACAACAAATTATACATAACAAAACTCAAGAATAATTATTAATATTGTGTTGATGGATTTTAACTTTTAGGGAAGGCAACTGTGATAACCATAGGGGGTTTGGTGGCTGGTGCGGTGGTGGGATCTGCGGTTGAGAGCTGGCTGCAAGTAGATATCGTCCCGTTTTTGGGTATACATTCTCCTGCAACTGTGGTAAGTGAATTTGTTCTTATCTCACAGTTTTTGGTCTCGTTGTATTTAAGCTAATCGAGGCTGGAATTTCAAGATTAAGCTACGATGCCTCTTGAAATGTAATGTTATTTAGGATGTGTTTGCATATTGTACAAAATGGATGTTTCAGAACTTAAGTTATATAGCTTGGTCTTGAACTGTCACTGTCCTTTTTTGTATGTAATCTGTACACTGAAATGTATCTTAATGTGCTACCATTTTCATCCATTTAACAAACACGGAGCCGTGCAGATATCCTGAACCTTTTAAGGTTCATAAAGGACACATTGTTTCTTGTGTCTAATACTCCAATTCCTAAAGAACTTTTAACTTTAATGCAAAAAGTATGTGTGAAACTTTGAAAGTTTAGTTCATGATTCGAAACTTATTAGGTTTTGAAAGACATGATTGGTACAAAAAGTCAAAACATTCGATTAAGCTTTGTAACTTTAGTTTTTTCGACTAAACATCATCGAATGCAACTTTTCGTATCATACAATCAACAAAAAACCGTACATATGAGTGTGAACATCACACTTTCTAATCATAATGTAAACATTAGCCTGATCCATTTGGAAAAGGTCCGATTACTCCAACATCTTTAAGGTTGACTTTATTTCCATTATCATCAAAGTTTTCTTTTTGGTCATCTTGTGCCATCAATTCCAATCTCTTATGGAGACTACTAGCCTCTACATTTAAGCTGTTTCAGTTAAATTCTCACTGAAATTTTGGGGCAATAGCTTGTTGAGAAGCAATTTTAGCTGTTTCGGTTAATTTATTTTATTGTGTCATCCAACTGCTTATTCTTGCATCTATGTCTTTAACCTACTTTGAGAAAAGTTTGAAAAAGCATAACTTTTGCTTAAGGACTAATATACATTTTTCTTCTCTTTATTAAAGCCCAATTTCATTTCCTTTGGACTTATCTATTGTTATTATTAAGAATAGATCTACTGCTTTATCCTCCACTTTCACTGGTTTCACTTCAAATATCACAAAAGAATCCCCAGTACCACAAGGCCAGAAATACTGTTGAAAAGCTATTAATTTCGAACTTGATTAGCAAGGACTCACGGAACCCACAAAAAGGAAAGACTCTAAAGGTGATGCTTTGATGTGTAAAAGAGATGCAAGAGTTCGTGTATCTCCCTGTAAATGCGTTGCTTCCAATCCACGAATGGGTATAGGGTTCTTTAGTTCAAAAGTGCAACATTCGTCTTTATATGTTGGTTAATAATGGCTATGGTATTACATAAAACAACAATCTGTATGTGCGATTAATCACTTCAAGTTAGGTGTTTCTCTTCTTAAAGCAATTTACCCTACAGTTTAATCAGACGTGCTGCATATGGTTTCCTTAAGTTTAATCAGACGTGCTGCATATGGTTTCCTTACAAGTTGCTTTTCAAGAGCCAAATATATGAGAGAATGTTTAATCAAACGTTTTGCACAGTTTAATTGACGTCTGAGTTTTATGTTGTAGCCAGATATATAAGCGATGCAGGACGAAGCGAATATGTCAGAAAGTTTATTATCAAATCAGAAAGTTTATTACCATATGGTCCATATCAGAAGTTGTCTTAAACATCACAAATACCTTATAATTATGGGTTATTCTTTTGAACTACTCATGAAGTTCAGATAAAGTAATTTTCATATTGACTAGAAGCTTTCTGTCTTGCTTGACATGGCTTCGCCATCGGGAGGGTTTGTCAACGTTAACATGACTTGTTGTCTTGCCTGAATTGGCTTTGCCATCGGGAGGGTTTGTTAGAGAGTGGCGCATCACCTTGAACGACCTGCCTGCCCCGTGTTGGCTCGTACCAGCGGGCGGCGCCTTGAGGTGCGACAGGGTCCGGGCACGACGGGGCTCTCACCGTCTCCGGCGCCCCCTTCCAGGGGACTTGGGCCCGGTCCGCCGCTGAGGACGCTTCTCCAGACTATAATTCGAATGACGAAGCTGATGACTCGCGCTTACTAGGAATTCCTCGTTTAAGACCACAATTGCAATGATCTATCCCCATCACAATGAAATTTCAAAGATTTCCCGAGCCTGTCGGCCAAGGCTATATACTCGTTGAATACATCAGTGCAAAGAAATAGAAAAGATAACCTAATAAAAATTTTGGTTAGGCCCCTCTTAACTTTTGTAGTTAACCCCATAGATGACACATTCAATCGCAGATTTCCCATTTCAATACGCCAATCACAAATCCTAAATCCCTTGCGTCGAGTAGTAAAACGATAAGACTTTACAGACTCTCCATGACTAGGGATGAGTTCGGTACCAGTACCGAAAATACCGATCCCCAAAATCATCAAATCTTGGTACTGGTACCGAAATATTCGGTTCGGTACCGGTATTGAAGGTAAAAGTTCGGGAAATACCGGTGCCGTACCATACTGTACCGGTACCAATCCCAAAACTCAAAACTTTGGTACCGATTCGGTACCGACGGTACCAAATCGGTACCCGGCACTAAGTACCAAATACTCATCCCATCCATGATCCCCCCCCCCAAACACACACACCAAAATCATTATGTTCTATAGTTGCACTTGTAAAACGATCAGATTTAAATGCCAATGTATTATATTAACCTGAATTATGCAATTTGAATAATTGTCTTGGTTATGTGTTTGCTTAAATATACATGAAATTGATATTGTTTGGATTGTAAGAACAATTACATTTTTATTAAGAACTAATTATTAAAGGTTAATTGAATTGTTGTTGGTAATGCTGGAGTTTAAAAAAGGAAAACTTATTTACTTTCTAATTTTTAATCAACAAAACACTACTTTTTTTTATGCATCGCCGACTTTTTCTTAACAGCGTTTGAAACTATCGTTAATACCCGAGTGAGCCTTTCTGAGACAAGATGTCAATCGTCCACTGATTTTGACGCTCCATGACTCACTATGGAACACCATCAAGGAGGAAACCCGTTACTGTGGGAAAACCCCCCTTGACCAAATTTCGAACATGAGATCATAGAGATCCCAAGCCTCAACCATAGCCCCATACCACAAAACTCGCAGGCCCTCCGTCCCCATGACATTTTTACCAACCTTCATAGGTGAGGTTATTTATTATCCAATGACAAAACATTGTACAAACAAACAAACAAAAAACCAGCCGGCAGGGAACTAATTGTCCTTGTCACAGTAGTTAATTACAATGTAGTTTGTCTGATCTATTGGCAGGTAGTGTTTATTGAGATCTGCAAAGTCAGTGTTGCATATACTATATACTAAACACAACATCATGCCACACTTTATGCTGTGCTACATATAAACTATTCCTGTGGAGTCCATTCACCACATCATCTCATCTGATCGGATCTATAAACTTCACTACACTTGATTTACTCCTAACTTAGTTGGCATATTCAGAGATTAAATCACTCAATATAAATAACCTTCATAAACTTATCCTTATAAATTATTATCGCTTATTCGATGTGTTAATAGACGGTTATCTGGATATACATACCGACATGTTATCATCTACTTTGATGCATGATAGAACTATGTAGAGATTAAGTAAACATTGAATAAATATATTCTAGCAATCAATTGCATAAAACTCATACTAGATAAAGTTTATTATAATATAAAAATTGTTTTCAAGCATTGCATATGATCTCTATTTACCATTAAATTCGATCAAAGTAACCTACATGTTAGCTATAGACATAAGCGACAAAAAAGAACGTAACAGATATACTAGTTTCGGTCAACATTACGGACATTCTAGAATTAGTCAAAATAAATAATAAAACAAACAATTTAAATTAAAATGAATTATTTTCCTAAAACTGTATATAGGTTATCATTTTAGAATTCTTGTCCCGTTTCTTTACTCTTTTTCACATTCTCACCCGTTCAAATACGAGTCGGATCATTTGAGTAATTGGTAATTAAAATTCTTCAAATTTTCATCTCAGTTAAAACCTTGAAAGAACACAGTACTAAGGCTGCTAATAATAAACATAATAAGAACTACACAGGACCAGAAACTATCAGACAAATTCAGTTATGGATCGGAATCCTTGTCATGTTATTATTCAATCCAAAGGTACCACGTGACCTGCCAACTTGTGAGCTCACTTATCACGTGACCGTCCACTTCAACCTATTCTTTTTTTCCAAACATGCTGCTGGCACTTTGGTTTTACAGCTATTATTATTATTATTATGCCAGCCTAATCAGATCTAAAATAACATACAGATGATACAATCTTTTATATAACAAAAATTATTAAAATAACATTAACAACTACATGATTTAATAGCTTTGACATAGAGTTAAATCAATGAAAACTTGTGCAGAATTTAAAAGATAACAAAATTGCATAATTGTGATTAAGGAATAAGCAAGCTAAAGGCAGTTATTAATTTAAACACAGCAAATCAAACAGGAATAAAACAGATAAATCATACTAACAATTAAAAGCAACCAAACGAGTGCGAAGAAACAAACGATTAACATCGAGAATAAACCTCAACTTCACTGATCAAGATTCTTGTGGTTTCTCCGGCTTTTTGCAGAGAATCATATGCATTGGGGAGAAAATTCCGGTTTCCCCTCCTCTAGTGAGGTAATCGGCGGTCTTGAACAGCATCTCATGAACATCCATGGTTCCCTTCGGCGCAATCCCTAGGGTTTCAAGCACCGTGACTACAATGTGGTTTCTCCAGTACGCAATTCGCCCCATCTTCAACCTCGACCACCACGGATGTGACGGAGGCTTCGCCAAATCCTTCTCTTTCACGACCTCAAACCCTACCTTCTTTGCGACCTCAGCAATGTCGGCATAACTCCTTAACCCGGGCAATGCATCACCTCTCTCGATCCCGTGGATAACTTCCACATGTTCAGGATCTTCAGCGCGGTATAATTCAGTGGTTACCTATTAGACACAATGTAATTAGTAAAATTAGAGGTCTGAGTATGCTCACGAGCTACTCAAGCTTGGATTGATAAAAAGCTCAAAAAGAGTCAAGCCCGAGCCTCAAATAAGTCTTGCTTAGTTATCGAATCCAAGCTCGAGCCTCAAATAAATCTTGCTTAGTTATCGAAAAAGCTCGAGCCTTGTATGGAACAGGCCTTGTGTTTTTTAAGTTTTACCTCTTTGGCTCGTTTAAGGTACTGCACAAGCTCGAGCCAAGCTTAGGCTAGTTTTAAGTTTTTCTCAAAATACATAAAAATTATTACAAACGTATATAAATTAGTTAATAAATAACAAACGAGCTAAGCCCAAGCTTAAAAAACAAGCTCACGAGCCAAGCCAAGCCGAGCTCGAGCTCTCGAAAGTCAAAACGAGCCGCCTGTTTACCCCTGTAGCTAAAGATGGCGATTTGTACAAGCTCTAACTATAATTATTAATACAACTTACACTCTAATTACACAAACTTAAAAGAGTTGAACTTTACCCATTCGTACGAAACGTACATCGCCCCGGGCTTCAAAACCCTGAAAATCTCACTATAAACATCCTCCAGCTTAGGCGCGTGACAGGTCGCCTCAATCGAGTACGCCCCATCAAAACTCTCGTCTTCAAATGGCATCTCCAGGAAATTACCACACACCACCTCACACAACTTATCCAAGCCGGCCTTCTTATTATGCGCCTTGGCCCGGCTGACCTGATACTCATTAATTGTAATTCCCACAACATTACACCCCGAGTGCTTGCCAATCGCCCTCATCGGGCCCCCAACCCCACACCCGGCGTCGAGTATCCTCTGGCCGGGTCGGACCCCGATCAGATCTACCGCCATCTCTTCGTGTTTCCGGGTGGACTCCAGATTTGACTTCCCGGGTATGGCTGGGGAAAAGTGAAAGGATTGGCCCCACCCCCACTCGTAGATATCGGTGACGAGGTTGTAAAAGGTGTCGACGAAAGCGGGTACGTTTTCGGCCTTCTCGATCTCTTTGGGGCGGCGGAAGAAGGACCAGTAGTTGTTGTAATTCTCCTGGACGTGGTCGCGTTCGATGGAGCCGCCGGAGAGCTTGACGGCGTGTTTGCCTTTTTGTTCGGCGGATCCGAGGATGCAGACGAACCAGTAGAGGCCGCCGGCGAGGAGGGAGAATGTGAAGAGCAGAGTGAGGGAGTCCATTGAGGAGAATGTGAATGTGAATGTGAACGTGAATGAGTGTGTGAGGGTTTGTGAGTGCCAATTTGGTATGTATTTATTTACTTTATTAATGACCAAATTCTGTTATTTATTCTTTTCTTAACTTTTAACTCGGCAAATATAATATGGGATATGTTATTGGTACACCCTTTGGTTATCCACACATCCTACATATGATCGTATATGGGTCATACGATCGTATAGAACCCACTTGAAAGAGGGTGTGTATAAGTCAAAAGGTGTGTGGATAACCAGAGCCTATAATAATAACTAGGCTAGTTACCCATGTAGCATACGGGTTGGAATAAATAAATTTATTTAATTAATAATACAATGTCAAATACAAAAATTATTTCAATAGATATAAAGATATATTATATGATGGAACAAATTACACATTACATAATATGAAGATAAAAAGTCGTTAGAGAATTCATAAATCCCTAAATATTTCCTTATACACAATATTTGTAGTTTTATTTGTAACTTTACTTTCTATATCAAAACTTAATAATTTCATATTGTTTGTATTTTTAACTCTAGCATAACTAATCACGAGTTAAAATAAATTGTCCCAAAACAAAGCAACCATCTATAGAGACGGACCGCTTTTATTAATCTTCATTGCAAAACAAAAACAAAGTAAAAATTTCATTCTTTGAAATTAATCATTGTATCTAAAAGTGTAGGATTTTTCTTTCAAAGAATAAAAGTGTGAGTTTCGGTATTACTTCCGGATATGATTTTCGCTTCTATAACATGGTTATCATATTGCATTTTCATATGCACTTTAGTTTTATTGCATATACCATTTAAGCAACATCACTTTAACATTGTCTTTCAAGACTAACCTATGACTTGACAACCTTAGATTTTGAGGCGATTTAAAACATCTGGAAACTAATCTTTCTTGTAATGTATCATTTTATGTCTGACAGATACCATCTGAATAATGGCAATATTTTTAGTTTCCCGAAAACATGGATAGCAAACGTATTATAATTTCTTGAACGACCTCATTTTTTGGTACAAGTATAACTCGTTCACCAAAGAAATCGATATTTTTGAAATCTTTAATAATAGAAGGATATACAAAGTCAATTTTTCATCTGATTAACAGTGTGTTAATGTCCAATATTTGTATTCTCAAGGTAAGAAGCTGTCTCATCCACCTGAAAAACCAAAACATGTAGTCCAGTGTTTATATTTTTGTGGATTTTTAAGTCAATTAAAAAAAGAAGTTGTAATGTCTTTTTTTTTAAACCAACCCATGGACCAGAACTCATTCTAATCATAAATTGTTTTGACCTGAGCCATGCTTGATACTTTAACTAGGTAAAGAAACACGCTCGTTTGAATTAACATAAACACTAAAAATACATCAGTAATAAATTTATATTTTAAGGATTAGAAAGAAAAAAAACTTGTAATTTAGTAAACATCATATATATTTAATAAGTTAAAGTTTATTGAAATTTTAATTTTAAATTAACCTTGCCTCTTCATCCAATAATATCATTTCTTATAAAACGTAAATATTAATTAACTAATATAATATATTTAAAACCTTAATTTTTGAAATCATTATTCAAAATATACGTGAAAATTGATTACTTTATAAAACCTAATATTAATAACTAATACAGTATATTTATATAAAACAAAATTAAATATTTATGTGTGTATTAAAAATTTTAAATTAGAAAAGAATTATTAAAAAGAGAAAATGTAATATTAAAAAGAAAAAAAAATAAAATACAAAATTGTTAATAAGAAAGAGAAATGCATTTAATATGAGGGAGATGATGAAAAATTTTGTAATGATCACCTTGGTGATGATACCTGTCATTTAAAAAACTTTGTTTTTTATATAGTTAGATGTGTATCGAAGTTTATTTGTGTTAGTGGGGAATGTTGGACGAAAACATGAGGTAGTTAATACGCACAATAGTTTTTGAACAAAAATGCGTACATTTACACTGCTGAGAAAAAACGGTGAGACCGGGGCCACACCGGACCACCATTATGACGCGCCCCTAGTTTATGTATATTTTAAATATGTAGGAAATGAGTCACATTTTATTAAAAATATATTAACAATGCTTATATATATATTCACTTTAGAGATTTGGGGAATTGTAGTGCATGAAATGTATACATATCCAAACGAAAATGACAAGAAATACAACATATGTATATATTAGGTTTCAGTGGTGATCAGTTAAAATTTCGTTTATTAAATCCGGTTCAATAAACGTGACAAATAATAATTAATTACATTAATTAATATACACAGCGGAAAATATATGTTAATCAGCACCGAAAACAAGACCCGACAGGATCTGGTTACAAACAATACGAGTACGGGTCAAAACATTAAATATAAACTAACCATATATTTAAGTTTACCTCGGTTAATAATTAACCGGTCGAGACACCGAAGGCTAATGAACCGAGCTAGGTGACACAACGAGATCAACGATGACGATGCACTAGGCAGCGGCAACGGACAGCGGTGGCGGTGGACTATACCGACAGCAGCGGCGCACGTCGGCGGCGGTGACTGGTGTACAGTAACAGCGGCAGCAAACGACAGGAGTTGTGGTTGGTGAACAGTGGCAGCGCACGACAGCTGGGGTGCAGCGGTGGCGGTGATGTTCACGTGACAGCAGCGGCGGCAGGTAGGAGCGCCGACGGTGGTGGTTTGTAGGCTTGGAAGAGATGGAATATAATAATGTTGCTAGGGTTAAGATTAATGTTAGGTTAACTAGTTTATAAATAAACTAATTAAGCTAATAAGGGCCACCAAGCCTATCTCTTATTTCCAAAAGCTCATCCCATAATATCTCGTTAATTTATGTCATACCCGGTTAACTAACTTAAGCGGGTTTATAGTTCGTTACTCACGGTGTAACTCTCACGGGTCATAACCCGGTTGGCCGTATTGACTTACCCGAACCGGTCCATAATTCCAACAGTCTCCCACTTGGACGGTTTCTGGTTAATTTACCCAATACTGACAGCCAGCGGTGCTCTAGCTACACATAGCTGCCCATAACAGGTTATAACATTTTAAATTCATTAACCAAAATAATCTTGGAATACACTATTGCAAGATAACGAATTTATGGTAATTGTTGTCAGCTATCCTTTCTGTATAAGACATCAATTGAACAATGAGACATGGATCAGGTTCAACCTCATATGGCGTTCAATCGTTATAGTTCTCGATCAAGAGTCAAAGTGGTACAATCAAACACACAGTTAGTTTGGGTGAGGCCTCACACTTTACCAGTTTGAATCAACGAGGGCGCCAAGATGTCTAACTGTTACATATCATGTAAGAGTACAGAATCCCATCTTGAATACATACAACTCCCACTGAACTTCAGATTATTCCCAACCAATGCCTTTATAGCTGGAAGTTAAGCGACAACGGTTGACACTTATCAAAGAATAGCCTTAAACGAAAGTTCTAATATGTATCTCAGGTCTAAGGATACTAAATGAGTATACCAGTATCAAAACATCTTATGACTAAGATCCATGAAGATGATTTGATGCGAGTTACATCCAACGTCATTCATAATGAGGTCTGTGAGTTTTGAAGTTAACCCCTTGAGTCCAAAGTCAGAATAGTCTTAATTTAGAGTCGTTCCCACGAGTCTGACCGACTAAGGATAATTTAGAATACAATACTCATGGATTAAACGTATTAAAATTGAACACAGTTATATCATTCAACATTTGCATTTAACCATTAAATCAAAAGAGAACTTAAAGTATAACTATTTGAAATGTTCACACATCCAAATACTAAACAAAATAAACTACTAGCTAATCTAAGACCGATAGCATCTCTATGATGATCATGCTTGTCCTGAGTCATCGGTTTAGTGAACGGGTTAGCTAGGTTTTGATCTGTGTCTACTTTGCTTATTATGATGTCTCCTCTTTCCAGTATATCCGTATATATTGGAACTTACTTAGAATGTGCTTGGCCCTGTGATGAGATCTGAGCTCTTTGGCTTGAGCAATGGCTCCTGTGTTATCTCAGATTACGTCGATCGGTTTCAGAAAACTAGGAACCAGATCGAGGTGGGCTATGAATTTCTTCATCCAAGCAGATTGTGAGCGAGAATCATCTCGGTCAGTCTAGAAGCTAACACCAGTGTAACACCTTACAGTGAGTTCTTCTTCCACTCCTCCAAACACCAAAAACATGTCTTTCGTCCTTTTCAGGTACCTCAGAATGTTCTTCACAGCAGTCTAGTGGGCAATGCCAGGGTTCTGCTGAAAACGACTAGTCATGCTCAGTGCATACGAGACGTCAGGTCTAGTACATAACATAGTATACATGATAGAACCAATCGCTGAAGCATATGGAATCGCTTGCATGTGCTTAGTTTCAATGTCCGTTGCCGGAGATTGCGATTTGTTCATCACGGTTTCTTTAGCCATGGGGAGAGCTCATTTCTTGGAGTTATTCATAGAGAAGCGTGCCATTACTTTGTCTATGTATGTACTTTGACTTAGCCCTAGAAGCCGCTTAGACCTATCTCGGTAGATCTTAATTCCTAGAACATAAGCAGCTTCACCAAGATCTTTCATTGTGAAACAAGAGTCCAACCAGTTCTTAACTTCCTTAAGCATAAGGATGTTGTTTCCAATTATCAGTATATCATCCACATACAGGATGAGGAATGATATAGTGCTCCCACTAGCCTTTCTGTAAACACAAGGCTCATCTTCATTTTTGATAAAACCAAACTCTTTGATTTTCTCATTAAAATGAAGATTCAAGCTGCGAGATGCCTGTTTAAGTCCATAAATGGACTTATTCAGTTTGCACACTCTCTTAGGATACTTAGGATCGACAAAACCTTCAGGCTGAACCATATAGACATCTTCAGAAAGATGTCCATTAAGAAAAGCAGTTTTGACATCCATTTGCCATATCTCGTAGTCATAGTACGCTGCTATGGCAAGTAATATCCTTATCGACTTAGTCATAGCAACGGGCGAGAAGGTTTCATCATAGTCAATACCCTAAGTTTGAGTAAAACCTTTCGCGACTAGCCGTGCTTTATAAGTCTGCACATTTCCATGCATGTCGGTTTTCTTCTTGAAAATCCACTTGCTCCCTACTGCCCGACACTCGAGGGGTAACTCAACCAAGTTCCAGACTTGATTGTCATGCATAGATTGCATCTCGGCGTTCATGGCATCTTGCCATTTCTCAGATTCCGGATCTAAGATAGCAGATTTGTAATTAGTAGGTTCGTCGCTTGACTCAGCTACTAAGAGGACCTCGGGACCATCTAGATGCCATAGGTATTTAGAGTTTGGTACGCGAGTCCTATTACTTCTGCGAACGCTTGTGTTTATGTCCGATGTATCAGCAACAACAACTTGTTGATCAGACGTTCCAACTTCCTCAGCGGTAGTTTGTAGTTCTTGAATTTCTTCAAGATCGACAATATTATCCCCAGTTCCTCGATCGAGAATTTCCTTCTCGAGAAAGTGGCCCTTCCCTCTGATAGAAATCACATTTTTATCAGGATGGAAGAAATAATATCCGCTTTGGTTATAGTATCCGACGAAAACAACTTTTACGCCGCGAGGATTAAGCTTATCGTCAGAATCACTAGTGACATAAGCATCACATCCCCATACTATAAGGAAAGACAAATTGGGTTTTCGCCCATGCCATATCTCATATGGGGTTTTGCTTACCTTTTTTAGTTGGAGCCAGATTGACAATGCGGGCAGCGGGAAAAAGGGCAAAAATCCAAAAGGAGTAAGGCAAGTTAGTTCTGCACATCATCGATCGGACCATGTTTAGAAAGGTTCGATTTCTCCTCTCGCTCACGCCATTGTGTTGGGGTGTGCCGGGTGGAGTGAGCTGTGAAACAATTCCACGCTCTTTCAGATGATGTATGAATTCTGAGCTGAGATACTCTCCACCTCGATTTGATTGAAGCATTTTAATAGTTTTCCCGAGTTGGTTTTCCACTTCGTTTTGAAACTCTTTGAACCTTTCAAAGGTTTCATGCTTGTGTTTCATGAGATACATATAGGCATACCGACTGTAATCGTCAATAAAAGAAACGAAGTATCTTTCATGATTTCTAGACATGGTTCCGAAGGGACCGCATACATCAGTATGTATGATTCCCAGCAGATCTTTTGCTCGTTCATTCTTATGAGTGAAGGAACCTTTGGCGAGTTTGCCAGCTAAGCAGGATTAGCAGTCATCAAAAGAGCCCAGTCCTGTGGATTCAAGAATCCCTTCGGATTGGAGTCTCTTAACTCGTGCCTTGCTTATGTGGCCAAGTCGGCAATGCCATAGAAATGTATCATTGATGCTAGATCTGATATGTTTAGAAAGATTATATACATTATTGTTTATTTGAACATCAACCTTATAAATACCATTTCGAGGTTTAGCCTCAAAATAAAAGATATCATTCAAGTAGGCAGAATTAGCATTACTATTAAAAACGTACTTAAATCCTTGTTCAAATAATAAAGAAACTGAAATAATGTTTCTGGTCAAACCAGGTGCAAACAAACAGTTGTCCAAAGTAACTACAAGGCCAGACGGACAAGCAAAACGATATGTGCCAGTTGCAAGAACTGGGACTCTCTTCCCATCTCCAACGATGAGTTCCATGCTGCCTTGTTTCAGCTTCTTCCATTTTTCAGGCTCATGCAAGACATTAACAATGTGGTAGCCAAATCCGGTATCAAATACCCATGTGTTGCTAGAGACAGTGAAAAGTTCAATAACGTAAATAAAAATACCTTTAGAGGAGCTTTCACCATTGGTCCTCTGCATTTTCAGCTCAGCAAGGTAGTCGGGACAGTTACGTTTCCAGTGTCCCATTTTGTAGCACTGGCGCTCCTCAGGAGGCGGCGGCGGTACCTTTGCAACACCTTTGTTAGTGTTGGTGGCAGACCTGGCAGCAACAGTAACCTTCTTCTTGCCTTTACCGTTATGACCCTGGTTCTTGGGTTTAGGCTTGAGGACACCAGCAGATCAAACCATAAGAACTTGATTGGTTTTAGCGGGAATATTCATCTCAGCCGTCTTGAGCATTCCATGAAGCTCTGGTACTGTTTTCACCCAGCCATTCATATTGAAATTCATTATGAACTGGTCGTAAGAGGTGGGAAGAGAGTTCAGGATGAAATCCGCTGCCATTTCATCTGACAGGGGATAATCAAGTTTCCTTAGTTGTTCGATGTACCCTTTCATCTTGACGACATGCGCACTAACAGGTGATCCCTGTTCCATTCTGCAACTAATGAGCTGCTTCATGGTGTCATAGCGTTCTTGACGGGCTTGTTTCTGGAACATGCCCTTGAGTTGCTTAAGCATCTCATAGGCACCAAAATCTTCCAAGCCTTTAGCAAGCTCGTAAGACATGGTGGCTAGCATGATACAGGCGACTTCAGCAGAATCGTCCATATGTTTGTCAAGAACCCTCCTAGCATCAGCAGTATTGTTTTCAGGCTTGGTTGGAACAGGTCAATCGAGAACATAGTGCTTCTTTGCCATCTTGAGAACAAGTCCCAAGTTGCGGTGCCACTCAAGAAAGTTGGTGCCATTCAACTTTTCTTTCTCAAGGATAGCCTTGAGGGTGAATGAGGAGTTATTATCAGTAGACATCTGTTCATTAAGCAAAAGTAAATTTTATTAGTATTTTCGATGTTTTTAATCTTATTATTAATGACCCAATGACATTAGTAAATAGGAACTTGAGAATCTGGCTTCCAGTTATTAACGGCAGCTATAGCACACAACATTAGTAAGTGGTTAGGCAGATAGACAACGATTGACAATTTTGGATAGAGCACAACTCTCGTTTATGAGGCCTATTAAGACAACATTTGCCTAAGTAGATACGTTTAGCCTCATCTATGCCCACCTTAGTCTCCAGACAGCTGTAGCATGTAACAAGAGAGTAAAGTAATAGTTGCCCTAGTATAGTCACTTGTGAAAGAGTCGGAAGTGTCAACGAAACCCTTTCACCTTGAAGGGATAGGCTAGAAATCAAGTGCGGTGCTGTAGCTCCAAACACTTGAAGTTTCGCAGTATGCCTCAAGTGTGACTTATAGTAGGATGGCATAGACTATTGATTTAAACTGGGATTAATTTTAAATATTACCGAACAGAGTAAAAGTCCAGTTTTACTTTATTGATCGAGACAACTTGATGAACCCTTTCATCTCTCAGGACACTTAGTTTTATATGACCTATTAAAACTAAGTTTGTCGCGATAATACCAACCAATTTTAAGTTAATAGTTTTACCTATTAAGTTATTAGTTATGGAAAATTAAATTTAGTTTAATTTTGCAAAACTTGATTGGTTAATTTATTTTAATAAATTTGGTATTAGGTTGGTGGTATTGTAATCCTATTATAATCAAGCAAGCAACCAAATTAGCAAACAGAATATGTAAATCTTAAATGGCCATGATTATTGATTGATCTTGCTAGAGCCTATTAGCAAGATCAATCGGGTCAAGGGGTCACAACACAAAACAACCACAAGGATGGACTCTTGGTGCATCCCGTCATCTTTGGTAACTCCCACTAACTTCAAGAACTCCATGAGCTCGTCCTCGTCCTCGGTTTTCTTCGGGTCTTCTTCATTACAAAATTACACTAATACAAGTAATGAAAAAACTAAACCCTATCTATTACAATTTTGAATCATCAAGGTGGCCAAAAACCATAAAATAAAACCGAAAGCTAAATACAACTTTTGAACCATCCATATGGCCAAAATAAAATCATTCAACCAAACAAACAAGGTCGGGCTAGATTTACATATTCAACGAAAAATAAGTCGGGCAATATTTTGGTCAAATAAAATAAATAAAATTTTGAAAAAACTAAAATTGCCCTAATATTTTATCTAGATCAAACACGTCAACTACCTTGAAGTTTATGATGTAGAACCGGTGAAAATATCGGATTCTACTCGTATGTTGTAACCAAGGCTCTGATACCACTGTTAGGTTTCAGTGGTGATCAGTTAAAATTTCGTTTATTAAATCCGGTTCAATAAACGTGACAAATAATAATTAATTACATTAATTAATATACGCAGTGGAAAATATATGTTAATCAGCACCGAAAACAAAACCCGACAGGATCCGGTTACAAACAATACGAGTACGGGTCAAAACATTAAATATAAACTAGCCATATATTTAAGCTTACCTCGGTTAATAATTAACCGGTTGAGACACCGAAGGCTAATGAACCGAGCTAGGTGACATAACGAGATCAACGATGACGATGCACTAGGCAGCGGCAACGGACAACGGTGGCGGTGGACTGTACCGACAGCAACGGCGCAAGTCGGCGGCGGTGACTGGTGTACAGTAACATCGGCAGCAAGCGACAGGAGTTGTGGTTGGTGAACAGTGGCAGCGCACGACAGCTGGGGTGCAGCGGTGGCGGTGATGTTCACGTGACAGCAGCGGCGGCAGGTAGGAGCGCCGGCGGTGGTGGTTTGTAGGCTTGGAAGAGATAATAATGTTGCTAGGGTTAAGATTAATGTTAGATTAACTAGTTTATAAATAAACTAATTAAGTTAATACGGGCCACCAAGCCTCTCTCTTATTTCCAAAAGCCCGTCCCATAATATCTCGTTAATTTATGTTATACCCGGTTAACTAACTTAAGCGGGTTTATAGTTCGTTACCTCATGGTGTAACTCTCACAGGTCATAACCCGATTGGCCGTATTGACTTACCCGAACCGGTCCATAATTCCAACAGTATACACATCGATTCAAGCTGTGGTCTTTGGCAAGTGTTTGAATCGCATAATCTTGAACACTCTTTTGTGTAATCGCCAATGAGTGCTTGGGTCGTGCATTCTTGTACGAATCCTTTGAACTTAAATAAACAAATATGAAGAAAGGGTAGAAAGAGAAAGCGAGGCCTGTGTTTGACACGGTTTCCTTAAAACAGATTTGGCGTCTCCACTGAAAGCACGCCTATTTCCCATGGTACAACAACTAAAAGCAATTGAACTGCCGGAGTAGACCACTGAACTTGAAAAGGCACCTTCAATATTGCTGGAACGAAAGCATATGTTGAGTGTTCTTTAGAGCCTACAAAGTATCTCAAGATTGTTGATTTCTAATCTTTTCTTTTCCTCAACTCACATTTGTTTGTATAGTGAATAGAAGGAAGAGTTACCAATGTTGAAGACAACTTAAGAGTCACCAAAATTAAAACGAAAATAAATGGCATTGGACGTATAAATGGAAAAATGACAACTTTAACATGTAAAAACATTAATCTTTGAGCATTGATGTCTCATTCATCTTAGCTCCATTTTTTAATGTAGTTGGTTTATGACAAACTCTATCAACATAGAACCCAAACGAAATATTTAATTTATATATCCTTTAGTTATATATAAATATT
Source organism: Bidens hawaiensis (assembly GCF_021521415.1). Lineage (NCBI taxonomy): Eukaryota > Viridiplantae > Streptophyta > Magnoliopsida > Asterales > Asteraceae > Bidens > Bidens hawaiensis. Next base: position 197,030 of record NW_027505267.1, on the reverse strand, counting down.
TATGTCCAAAACTTCAACAAAATATTCTTAACAAATTTATCAAATACTATATATGTGCAAACCGAATTCTAATATCATTAAGAGCATTTTAAAATAGTTAAAATATTATGGGTCAAGTTATTCTACAAAATGAGACAAAATGATATGGATGAGAAGGATTTGTAGCAATATTCTTAACAAACTTATCAAATACTATATATTTTGCCCTTAATTCTTTTACATGTTTTTATTATTTTTTCAGTTAACTTGACTTTTTACGCTTATCAAGACCTAAATTGGGAATATGAGAAATACAGATCAAGGACCGGACCAGCTATGCCTCATTCATTTTCGGTCGTTCTTGGTTTCGGTCATTCAGTTTTCTTAGTTGGATAGAGACAATGGATTGATACTTTTGTTTTCATAAGGATTACAGTTCAAACATGGTTCAGGCTGTTGATTCGGTGTATTCTGACTAAATTTTGCTCATAAATATGTTATACAGTTAGGGAGGACAATGGGACGGGTTTAGGTAATCCCACCCCATGCTGATTAAAAAAGTATATCCCATATCCAACCAAAACCCTCGAGTGTCATGTATGTATACGGGTTCCGAGTATACTCAATACTTTGTTAAATATACCCGTTGGATAACTATTAATCAAATGCATTGGTGATTGGTATGAGATGGTGTAACCATGATGAAACTGTAGGATTTAAGAAGAAAGTTACATAACTACGATATATATACTTAAAATGATCGTCCTGTTTCATTTTATCTCAATCGTTTACTTTCTCATTTTCATCTCCATTCTTGATCTCCACCTTATGCAATGTTGAGTTGGATCTCTATCTCTCTCTCTCTCTCCCAACCAACAAATTTTGTAGTTTAGATTTTTGCGAAGAACTTTGTGGGCATATACATGAACAACGCCTCTATTTATTGAACATGGAAAGCTTTGGATATTAGAAAAGCGAAGGGTGGAGAGTTTAGGTCCATCGCGATAAGAGTCTGTGAGTTTCTTTAGTTTGGTGACCCACAAGCAAGTTCGAGTTGTAAATGAGTGGAGTTCAAACTTGATTTTTCAACACGGTAGAGGATTTTTAGATGAGCCGATTCACATATTTTCAAACTCGATTCCAAGTTTACCCTAGCTTGACTCGTAAAAAACCCTACTTTAAAGGGACTTCTTACTATGGTTTAGGGATTGATAATTTGATACTCTATTTCTTATATTAATAATTACATTACTATTTTGTATATGTGTGATTTCATAAGCTATCGGTGGCTTAATTGATCTAGTGGTATGATGTCCACCATTTTAAAAGTGAGGTGATGGGTTCAAGTCCTTGAAGATGTAAGGTTTACTAAATTTTAAGATGTTTTTTGTTGTTGATGAAAAAAATTTGATGTTAAAAAAAATCTATATAAGTTATGTTAACTATTTTTATAGAAATTTATTTTTCAAAAATGGTAATTCGCCAGCGTTCTTTTATTAAATTATACAAGTAGTTTATGTGATATATTTAAGTTTTTTTGAATTTTCTTTTTAACTATGAGAAATTACATTTTCAATTGAAATTGTTTCATAGTTTGCGACGATCATGATTTTATATGTAGATTGCTTGAGTGTTTATAAATGTAAATGCTAACTTGGTGTTATATGTAATCATTTCCGTCCCCTCTGAATCAAATATCTAAACATCGTTTATCTCATCAGGATTGGAACTCGAACTTTCATGTGATCATATCGACTTTTCGTTCTTTGTTAGTAACACCATATACTAAAGCCATCTTCTTTGAGCGTTCAACGAGAACTAAAGTATATCCGGTCTTCCAACAGTTGATGCTCATAAGTTGTTTGATGACCATTGGACGATGCGAACAACGTGAATGATTTTTTAAAAAAAATTTCTCACGTGTGACAGTTTGAGAGAATTAACATAAAAACAAACTAATGTCATTTTAAATTATATCTCAAACGGTCATATATTTAAGAAAAGGTATATTGGTTTTTAATAATCCCAATTATTGTCTTTTGGTCACTGCTGGTCTCAACTAATAAATTGGCTACTAATGGTCCTAACTTTTAAAGTATTTGTTTATAACGGTCCGCGACTAACAGAATCCTAACGTCGTCAGTTTCGGGTCGCCGGAAAAACGGTTTGGCCGGAAAACTCAATTTTTTTCCCAAAAATTCAACATTTTCGTCCCAAACATCTTGGTAACTTCGTATAGGACCTTTAGGAACCTTTTTATAGTAAAAGCCTCAATTATTGAGGTCGCCGGAAACCTTAGAATTGTCGCCGGAATCGGTTAATGGTGCTCAAGTGGTGGTAGTTGGTTAGCGATGAGTCAATTGGAGGTTGTTGCGGTGTTCAGGTGATGTTTTCCGACAACAAATTTGAATTTTCCGGCCAAAAACGTTTTCCCGACGACCTGAAACTAACGGCGTTAGGATTCTGTTAGTCGCGGACCATGTGGAACAAATACTTTAAAAGTTTGGACCACCATCAGTGGCCAATTCATTAGTTGAGACTAACAGTGACCAAAAGACAATAGTTGGGACCATTAACAACTAATATATCTTAAAAAAAATGCATAACTTATAATAGTTATGCATAAATTCAAAATAACATAGTACATGCAATTTAGTTTTTTGCTAGATATTTTTCAGATTATTTTGTTGTGGCCCATCAAGTTTTGTCACGTTATACGAGTAGTGGAGGGAACGAAGGTATTGAGTGGTTTGCGATTTTTGAATTTGAATTGATTGATGAACAGGTCCTATTATAAAGATGACTTTTTATTTCTTTATTTTCCTGGATAACGATATTTTCGTCTTACTTGCACATAAGTAAAAGGCAAATAGCAAAACACGTCATTTATGTTTGATATGGTTTTCATTAGACGTCCTTTAGCAAAAGAAATGGCAAAGAGCATAATTCATGTATTAGATATCTTTCACGTTACATCCTTTGTCACTAACCCAGTTAGATTATTTCGTTAAGTCAGACCACGTGACAAACACATGAGGGTAAATCAGTAATTTCCAGCCTCCCTCTTCCAGATCATCTCCCCCCCCCCTTTACCACCCACCCCGACATTTCATTTCACAAAAATCCCTTTTCGATTGATCGTCTTCTTCTCCGTAGAAACCCTACACCACAATGACAATTAACTGCTACGTTCGAGATAACATCGATGATGAGGATGTCTTTCAACTATACGGTAATGTTTACCCTCAATTTTGATTGTTTTAGGTTTACCCTCAATTTTGATTGTTTTAGTTGTTAAGGTTTGAATGTTGGGGTTTTACTTACAAAATTACGCTATTTGCGGAGGTTTATCCGAATCTTTTCAGCTTCCAGATTCATCACGGTGGTAGGTTTACCAGTCCTCCAAATCGTACATATGTAGGAGGTCAGTGTCATTTCGTGGACTTGATCAACATAGACAGGTTCTCAGTTCATGAAGTTGGTTAAATGATGGGTGAGTTAGGGTATTCCAATACTAATGTAATTTATTACTAACTTTTATATCCTGAAAAGGACTTAGATACTAGTCTTGAAGACTTATGTAGTGACCAAGATGTTTTGAGGTTAGCGACACACGTGGAAGAGCATAAGCTCATTAAACTACATACCCAACATAGGATTGAAGACATTAAGGAATTTTGGTCCCCAACTAAGCCAAAAAAAAATAACTATTGAAGAAATTGAAGATCCTGGACCTTATGCTATTGTCCCTGCTAGGTTGACTAACTTTTTTAGCTTTTCAAGTGGTGGTGGGGGGCAGTCAAATGGTTTTGGGCTTGAGGGTGGTGTTGGGTTAGATGCTGATGCTGGGCTTGAGGGTAGGGGTGTTCAAAATCGGATATCCGGAGTTTCGGATATCCGAATATTTCGGATAGTGAATTCACTATCCGAATATTTCGGATAGTGAATTCACTATCCGAATTCGTATCCGAAATTTCGAATATCCGACATTCGGATATCTGAAATTTCGGATATCCGTTCGGATAGTTAAACGGATATCCGAAATTCTAAAAAAAAAATTAATCTAATGATTTTATTTATTCAACAAAATAAGGATCCAGCAAATTACAAGCATGAAAATGCCTCATTTTAAACTTTCAATAACAAAGATTGCAAATTTATCTCTGGAGACAACCACTAACAACCGTCAGCCACCAACCACCACTGTTCCCCATCTCCGTCTCCGTCTTCATTTCAGATCTGCTGCAGTGAAGGCGGCACAGATCTGTTACTAGAGTAACTCCTTGTGACGGCTAGTTCATGGAGGTGATGGTGAACTAAGTTTAGGGCTTGTGAACGGAGACGATGCGGTGGTGGCCGGATTCCAGTGTTTGGATTTTGGATGTTGAGTAAGAAAATAGTCGGTAGAGAGAAGGTTAGAAATTGGAATTGGGAATGCAAACAGTTTACAACTCATAAATCATATAAATATAATTATATATAATAAATAATATAAAAAATATAAACAAAATTTTCGGATATCGGATATCCGAACTATCCAAAAAATCCCAAAAATACTATCCGAATCCGAATCCAAATTTTCGGATATCCGGGTTTCGGATAGTTCGGATACGGATAATTGAATAATTCGGATATGGATTCGGATTCGGATACTTTTGAACACCCCTACTTGAGGGTGCTGTTGGGCTAGAGGCTGATGTTGGGCTTGAGGCTGATGTTGGGTTTGAGGGTGGTGTTGACCTAGAAGGTGATGTTGGGCTAGAGGCTGATGTTTGGCTTGAGGCTGATGTTGGGCTTGAGGGTTGTGTTGGGCTAGAGGGTGAGGTTGGGTTAAAGGCTAATGGTGGGCTAGCTGCTGATGATAGGGTAGATGTTGATGGTGGGCTAGAGGGTGATGATAGGGTAGATGCTGATGGTGGGCTAGATCTAGATGTTGATGGTGGGCTAGATACTGATGATAGGGTATAGGCTGATGTTGAGCTAGATGTTGATGAGGATCTTGTGTTAGAGGATGAGGATGGTGGGCTAGAGGCTGATGATGATGGTAGTGATAGTGAGGGTGGGGATGATAGTGAAGATAGTGATTTTAAAGCTAATTTAAGTGATGATGATACTGGTTGTGATGTTAGTGTTAGCCAAGAAAGCCAAGGCAAGTTGGCCATGAGGGTGAGAGTGATAGTGAGTGATTTTACTGCTAAAGATAATGAAGACATGGATGATCATGAAGTTGATATGAGGGATTACAATGCTAATATTGACTTAGGAGTGGAAGAAACTAACACAGTCCAACAAGATGTAGATATACAAGATGAAGTGTTAGACAATAATTTAATTCTTAGTGGGTCAGATTCTGATGATAATAAGACAAGCAATAGAAAACATCAGTTGCATGCTATTAGAAGGGCAAATGAAAATAGGAGTAGTGAAGGTAGGGCTAGCACTTTTGTGGGACAAGAGTTTGGGACCAAGCAAGAAGTCAAGATGCTGGTTAAACAACATTTTGTTGAAACTAGGAGGCAACTTGTATTTGCCGAGGATGATAAAGTAAGGTTAAGGGTACAATGTGTTGGGTCTTTACCAGACTTTGATATAGATGATAATAGGGTCCATATTGCCAGTCAACCAAAAGCTAAAGGCGATGTTGGCAATGATATACAAGTAAATGAGCTGCTCTAAAAAAAGGCAAACAAAAGATGGTGGTAGGTAAGGGTAAGAGACTCATTAATGTTGGTGGTAGGTGTAAAAAAGTAGATCCAGACAAATTTCAATGTCCTTGGGTAATGCTAATTTCAAAACCAAAAGGTGTTGAATCTTGGATGGTGAGGAAGTTAAAAATTAAGCATAAATGCCTTCAAACCAAAAAAATTAATTATTGCACATCCACCTTCTTATCACACCAACTTGTAGATCAAGTTCATACAAACCTAAACATACATGTCAAGCCTGTTCAAGAACAGTTTCAAAGAAAATATGAATTAGGGGTTTCCAGGTTGAAAGCTTACAGGGCTAGGGCTAGAGCTAGATATAAGAAAATGGTGCAAGGAGATTACACATCATAGTATGCTATTCTTAGGGATTATGTGCTATAATTAAAAAAACAAAATCCAGGTACTACTATTAAGATTCAGGTTGAAGAGGTCACATATGCAAGTTTACCTACTGGAAGGTTCATAAGGATGCATGCTTGTATTGGTGCTTTAAAGCAAGGGTTTAAAGCAATAGGGAGGGATCTGCTGAGTTTAGATGGTGTATTCATGAAAGGGCCATTCCCGGGTCAAATATTATCTACAGTAGGTGTTGACCCAATTAATGGAATCTACCTAGTTGATTTTGCAGTTGTAGAGTCAGAAAATCTCGACTCTACTCTTGGACTTGGTTCCTTGAATACTTAGGTGATGATCTGGATTTGGGTACAAACTCATACTTTACTTTCATCAGTGATAGACAAAAGGTATAACATGTAGTTGTTTTAAATTTTTAAATTTCATCAAATTGGACTAACAATTTAGTGTTAAACAGGGCCTTGTTCCTGCAATTGAAAAGTTGTTCCCATCTGTTGAGCTTAGATTTTGTGTCAGACCCATTCATTAGAATTTCAAGGCAAATTTTAGAGGGAAGTTGTATAAAGGTTTGCTCTATAAGTCTGCCTATGCAACAACAATTCTTGAATTTGAGGATGCAATGGAAGAGTTGAAGGCATCCAATAAGAAAGCACATTTGTGTTTGTCCAACATTACTCCTAAACACTGGTCTAAGTCACACTTCACTGGTATGAACTACAACCCTTTGATGTCTTCCTTGTGTTGATTAAATATATTAAAGGACCTTGTGCTGATCAACAACTAGTTTAATGTCTTGCTTGTGTTCATAGGTAGAGCAGTGTCTGATGTGTTGCTTAATAACATGTGTGAGGTTTTCAATGGTAAGATAGTGGAAGGCAGAGACAAGCCCATCATATTAGCTCTTGATTGCATAAGGGAGCATTTAATGAGAAGGATAGTAAATGTTTTAAAAGTTTATAAACAAGACTGAAAGCCTGATTACACCCTCTGCAACCAAAGAGTTTGATTTAATTAGAAAAAATGCACCACATTATTATAATGTTCGGTGGAATGGGAGGATTTGTATAAGGTTAGTGGTAGACCAAGTAAGCAAAGAGTTGTTGACTTAGTTAGGAAGACATGTACCTGTAGAAGGTGAGAATTCACAGGTATGCAATTGTTTATTGTATCAACCTAGTGTTTATTTGTCAAGTGTTTAAACTATGTTCTATTTGCAAACGAGGTATTCCATATCAGCATGTGGTGGTGGCAGTTTGGTATAAGGCTAATAATGATGAAAGGGTTGGTGCTATATAAAGTTGGGTTCATCAAGTGTTTTAAGTTCCAAATGTTTTATCCTCTTAAAATGTTAGCTATTTGTATGGCTTGTTATTATCAGATTGTCAATCAAGGTTTAAAAGTATGGAATCGTGACTCGAGACGTTTTCCCTTAGCTTCACGAGGTGGAAAAATAAAAAAATATATATCTTACATAAAATAAAAGTTAAATAACTATAAAATAATATTAAGTTTATTATCTATATATAAACACATATTTATTTATATGTAATTTTGAGAAATCGACAAGTTGAGTTTGTATACACAATTTTGTAAGATTATAGTTGTGTGTTAAAGTGTAGGGTTAAATTTAATAAACATATAAAGTTTAAGGTGAAAACTGAAGTTTTGTTAAAGCAAAAAAGTTAATCAAAAATAGGATTTCCACCTGCCAAACCCTAAAATCGAGTCCAAAACAGCCAGCAGGTAAGCTTTGATTTCTATTCTATTCTTTTTTATTTTTGATTTGTTTGTAATGGTCAGAAGAGTTCAATGTCGATGGTTACTCGATCAAGACAAATACTTTCTTGTATTCGCTTATTATATTCAAGTGTCTCTGCAAACGGTCCCAGTGAACCAATCATCTCCCTCAGTAATCAGGCAATTCCACCGCCATTGGAAGCTGGAAAACCATGGGGGGGGGGGGGGGGGGGGCTTTCTCAAGTATACTTTTGTTGCAGCACTTACTGGAGGTCTTGCCACTGCTGGTTATGCAACCTATGGTAACTCTTTTCCCTCTATACAATATTATGTGAATCCGGTTACAAAATTCTTTATTGAAACGCAATCAACTAACTACACAAAATGCAAATAAATATATATTATTTCTTCTTGTTTTTCAGCATACACTTTAGAAGAAGTTGATGCCAAGACAGAGGCTTTGCGTCAATCCGCAAAACTTTCTGGAGGCTTTGATTTTTCTTCTTTTGACGTGAGTATTATTTAGTATAAATTCATTCTCAATTTTGACTAACAATTGGTAACTGTTACTTTAGTCATACGGTATAATTGCGTATGCTCACTTGATTGAACAACATACATCTTTATGTATTAAAAAGTTATCTTAGTCATCATATTATGGTAATGGAATGTGAAGCATCAAATTCTAACACATGTACTACCTATCTATGATGCAGAATTTTCAAGCTACGCTAAAATCAGCTGCAATGACAGGTCCTAATTACGTTATTTTGATGCTATCACTACATTTTACCATTCTTGATTATTCTGATGCGATCGCTACATTGATAATCAGTCTTTTATATCATCTACTCGTGTTTGTGGTTTTGTTACATGTTATTTCAGTTCCTGCCAAGTTGACTGAGCTTTATTTGGATCTGCGCGCTGCTACAGAAGAACATGTTCGGGTGTGTATAATCCGTATATTTTCTATCACGTTTATTTATAATCACCTCAACCATGATTGTTTTTTAGGGTTTTACTGAACCCTCATCAGAGATGCTTCTACCAGATTTGCACCCGCAAGAACAGCATGTGTTCACATTGGTTCTTGACCTTAACGAAACTCTGCTATATTCTGACTGGAAGGTATATAATAAATTTCTTCATTTTCTTTTGCACTTTAACAAGGTGGGGCAATTTTGTCATTTTGACATTTGTTTTTGATACGATGTGTGCGGATAAAGCGTGACCGAGGTTGGAGAACATTCAAAAGACCAGGAGTGGATGACTTTTTGGAACAATTAGCTCAATATTATGAAATCATAGTGTATTCTGATCAGCAGCCCATGGTAAATTCCATTATTACCCTTTTTGATTTACTTTGAGGAGGTTGTATTTTTGAGTTTGACATTCTTGGCTTCTGTTTGTGTACGTGTGCAGTATGTGGATCCTGTTGTTGATAGATTGGATGAAAAGCACTGCATTAGGTATAGGCTATCAAGGGCTGCAACTAGATATCAAGATGGGAAGCACTACAGAGTATGTTGTTACACCTATGCTTTTATCAAAGCGGTCGATTCTCTAATACGTGTTAAAGCGCGCTTGTGTTTGTAGGATTTGTCGAAGCTTAACAGAGATCCGTCAAGGGTTATGTACATAAGCGGTAATGCTGTTGAGAGTTGCCTTCAGTCAGAGAATTGTGTCCCGATAAAACCATGGAAATGTGAATCTGACGACACTGCACTTCTGGATCTTATCCCATTTCTTGAATGTAACATCTTTATATAATATTTTAGTTAAATAGTATTTGATGTATCCATCTGACTTATGTTTACCTGTAATCACAGATGTTGCCCGACATAGGCCTGCTGATATTCGACCTGTACTAGCTTCATACCAAGGGCGTGATATAGCCAAAGAGTTTGTTGAACGTAATAAAGAACATCAGAGGTAAATTTGAGCTGTTTTTCTTTGTTATTAAGGGCTGTGGGTTCTTAAATAAATGATAACCCAAGATATTTATTGTGATGATTCAGGAGAAGGCAGGTGCAGAAGCCACGTCTGTGGAAATTTTGATATGATGGTTTTATAAAAAGATGCAGATTTGAGATTGAAAACAATTACGACTATAATGATTGTTATTTGATTTAAACTTTAGATCATATCATGAGGGAAAAACCGGGATCTCATTTCTTGCCATGACACATTTTTGACCCCTCGAGAATAAAAACTCGTACATGGCTTTTAACTTGCGTATTCTTTTGCTTATAGTTGGAAGGTTTTCTTGTGTAGAGATAATGTCAAACTACTAGTTTTGTTCGTTACGAGTGTAGTTTTTTTTTCTTTAATGTTTCTCTTTTGGGAGCTCAATTTATTATGATTTAAAGTTTTAGTGTTTATTGGGATTGCAAATTAAGTTTTAGAAAAGAAGCAAGAATTTCCTCTTGCGTGCAGGAATGCTTTACAAAATAAATGGTTTATTTATAGTAGTATTAGTTTTCGTTACACGAGTGTTGCGTGTAATTAAAATCTGAATACGTAACATGCCTAGAAAGATGTATGTGTGTTCCACATTCGCTGTGATAAAACTAAGAATACTGAAAATAACTAAATAAATATATTAGAACCAAGAAGATGCATTTCTTTTGATTCGATGAATAAGAGATCCACTTTTTAATCTTATATTTTTACATCTAGGATCACTCAAGGGTATTACCCAATGCACCGACCGATCCTGCATTGTCATTTCATTTCTATCTTCAAGTACCCATAAACCTCAAAATCATTGGTAACACATACCCACAAGTACCCTAGAACTTTACTTTAAAATAAACTAAGATCATTTAATGAGTATGGCAATAAAAAAAAAGTTTGATTAAGAGGAAAAGGAGGCAAAAATTGGAACATAAAGATCATTTGCCTCGTTGATCCTTAAAAAAAGAAATAAGAAACTAATATTTGTATTTGCTCTGTTATCCTATCTCATCCTAGCTAAGAAAGAGTTACGGACGCGTAAAAAAATACGTTGATGGAGGGCGGGCGTACTATGTGTACGCACCATTTTCATTTCGACAAAAGACCACACCCTGACGTAATTGGTATCATGTGTAGCTCTCCACTCTAAAATATTTAGTAATTACAGTCATTTAGACATCGGTTACCCAAAATCAGCAAACATCTTGTCTTTAGTCTTGTAAAATACATACTATCTTCAAATACTTCCCTTGAAATAAAGCTGTTACACTAACATGCATGATATCTATTTTTCACATCTAATAATGTTCCTATTATTTCTCTCGACTTACTGTTAATGCTATAAATCTCATTACCATTAACAACTCAAGATAAGATTCAACGATTCACTATGCATATAACTTGCTCTTGTTGCACGAACGCCTACACCTCCCCAGGCGGAAGACAAGAAAGGGTAAACTACCGCCTCTCAGGTCCCCCAGGCGGAAGACAAGACAGGTTGACAGTTAGCTAGGCTCAAGCACTTAAACTTGTACATGAAAAACTAAGGCAACAGATAACTAAACACATATTTAGCCCCAAAATATATACATAATCATTTTTGAAAATTAGCCAGTAAGAAATTACGATGACTGCACCTCTACCTTTTTCCTAAAACTTACTCATCTATACTCTTCCAACTCTTATACTAGTTAATTAAAATTCATCGTCGCTATCTGAGCTGCTGTCATCAATAGTTACAATCAACTCCATCGCCTCACCTTCTTCGAAAGACCGTCTCGGGAATCCCTGATCTCTCATTGCAATCGATTCAAGTGCCGTGTCTCTTGGTGACACCCTCCAAAAGTTGGTAGTATACCTCAACTGAAAACAAACACTCAGTAACATTAATTAAAACACAATGTATATTATTTAATACATGTATACATACCCTGTTGATACCAGTTAGGCAGGTGCTTTTTCAAGTGCTGTTGGTGTCCAAATTTTGATGTCTCGGTCAATACCACAGCTAGCAAGCATAAGTGTATGTGGATGCCCTTGAATACAGTTCACCACTTGTGTGTCTGCTTCCATAGCGCGTACAAGTCTTGCATCTTTTTTCTTCCAAATGAACATTTGTCCACAATCGGACCCGCTCGCGACATACTCGTTACCTCCAAAGAAGCTGACACCCCTAACTGTCAAACAATTCCGGTGCCCTTTGAAAGCTTGTGGACCCGGTTTGGAATCAACTTCCATCTCTGAATCAGGATCAATGGTCAGATGATGATGATCTAGAATTGAATTTATATCGCTGCCCCCGTCCCATATTCTTAGAGAAAAGATAAATGAACTCTTCGCTGTATGAAACTAGAAGTTCACTTTGATCCGAGAAGGATAATTCTGTAATTCCCACATTCTCGTCACCTAATAAATGCTCGGGACAGAAATGGTCAATGGGTTTACCAAATGCGGTTGAAGCATCATATCTGCATTTTCTAACTTCATATAATCGAGTGAATTCATCTGATCCCGCCACCACAAATGTGTTAGGGTTTAGTGGATCTATAGCTATAGCGGTCAGATGAACCACAGGTGTGAAAATTCTACCCCGCACAGATTGGCATTTAAAAAGTTCTGTGGCGTCTCTTGTCCTTAAGTCGAACTGCAAAAATATGTAGAATGAATTAATATATATTATATATTATATGTGAATTTTAACCTGTAGTAAATATATTCGATGATGACTAACATGTTGAACTAATCCATCTTCACCGCATGTGTAGAAGATGCTTGGATTCACGGTATCATTGGCTAGCTGATGAGCTCTTCCTTGATGTTTCCCAAGTAATTTCGTCTCCACGATCCCACATTCTAAGATACTTGCATGCCTCACCTAGAATCAAATCAATGATATAAATCGGAATTTATTATGAAGTTTAAGAAATTAAATTTATACCTGTCCATCAGCAGCACAAGTAACAATGATTCTCTCATCAGTTTCCGGCATGATATTTGCTTGGAGGATATTTTTATTATGACCGGAATCGAAGGAAAGTTTAACAGACCCGGATTCCTAATCCCAAAGTATAACTTTCCTGTCATCCGAACCAGAGACAAGTATATCCCCGAGTGCGTTATAACTCATGGTGTTGACAGATCCTGTATGTTTTCGCAGTTTCCTTGCAAGATCAAGTTTCATGACGAAATCCTGGAACATGAAAACAGTTAAAAAAGTGTTGTAAAAACATTAGATGTTGCAATGCGTTTAACAGTAAGGTGTTATACAGCATGATATCCTTCTTTGTCAATCTATATAAAGTATAACAATAACGTGAATCAATCAAAACAAAAGCATCAATCTTTGACCATCCTGCAACTTGTACACAGATGGACCGGCCACTAGAATACGTGCAGTTTAAAAGTATCTATATAACGTATTAGTATCCAACCGAGTAATGTAATGTGTAACATACACGGATGAATGATTACGTACGTAGGATATTTATTAAAGATAGACATAACTTACAAGGCGGATACGCACAAGGAAACTTCAAGGAATATTAGGTCTAATAATTTTACTGTAAAAGTACTCCTCAATAGCTTAATTCTCAAATCAGTATAAACATTCTGAATTCATATCGATTTGTCAAGGCGCTACAGAGGTTTAAAATAAGCATCTACATAGCAACATATATACATATTAACAAATCAATATCTACTGAAATATTGAATTGAAGTCATATACTAGCAGAAATTAAACAGAAACTTCAAATGAACTGGAATCATCAACCAAATCAATACTGAAGTATGTTATATATGCACTCAACAAACCTAACAACTCCCTAGAGCACAATCAGATTGATCAACTTGAGCAAATACACATCATACAATTAGCACATCTACATACACAAGCAAATACATGGCATATACACGACTCGATTAACTGTAACGACAAATCGACAATAACACGAGTGAACTAAAAGGAAGTATATATATCATATATATATATATATATATACCTCAGAATTAGCGAAACGGTGAGCGAATTTTCTGGTGGAAAGATGACCGGCCTCACGGCGGCAGATATCAGCGGCCGCCGTATCAACGCTAGCTTTCTTTGCCATCCTGCAAGGTTAATAATAATAATAATGAGACACGCAACATTATGATCGGTTATGAATTTGATTATGATATAGTGAGTAGTGATGAAAATAAAGTGTGAATTTGAGAGTAAGTGAAAAACTAGAAGTTGAAGACTAACTCATTATTTTATTGTAGAAAGATAGGATTAATTGCGGATTGAATTGAAATGAAATGATGCTGGATTGAATTGGAATGAATTTATAGTGCTCTTCTTGTCTCTCTTACGCATGAATGTGTACACTTGGACAGTATAGTGGGTTAGATAAATGCCAATTGGCAAAACCAATAGCATCTTTCATGCTTCTATTTTTTTTTATTTATTGGTTGGATAAAGTCCATGTAATACATACTTGTTAAGAAATACAAAAAAATATTAAATTTAATAGGATACATAATAAAATAACTTGTGGATTAATCTTATATAAATAATGATAAACATAATTTTACAATTTATAAATCTCTGAAAACCTCTTTAAATACAACATTGGATAGTGACCCACGTGATTAAGAGAAATGTTAAAATCATGACATTTAAACATATTCAAAGGTTAATTTATAGCATACTAATGTGATATTTAACGAAATTATATATATATTCATTCATCTAGAATATTTCTATAACTTATTTGTTGAGATTTCTAAATATAACATAATTGATTGGCTTGATAAAATAAAAAACTGCACACATAACATCTACGTGACACCCTATGTGGAGGCCCTATGATGATGTCATGCATAAAAATCATCTTGCTTTAATAGTATAGTCAGATTAGATTAGATTTAATAGCATTTAAGGCTACCCATACGAGTCTTTCCTAAACAGAATACGAAAACTTATTGAGTCAGGTTTTGAACTTTAGATCTCATAGATTCAAATCCTCAATCATCATCCCATATTATTAGACCAAAAGAAAAAAAAATTATCTTTTTATCTATTTCTATGGTAATTATTTGTTCACTAGTATGGTATCATTTATAAAGGTAAGGTTATGGGTTTAAAACCTTTTAATTAAAAGGTGAAGAAAGAAATTTACGTGTTGAAAAGTTGTCATTAAAAAAATTATATGGTAATCGTTGTGTTTTCACATGATCATCATGTTTTGAATTTAGTTTTATAATTAAATTATGTATTTTTAATTTTATATATATATATATAGGGAGAGGATCAAGAGAGAACTCCTTCTTAAAAAGAGAAACTAGAGAACTAAATAAAAAAATATTTTAAATTTCCGTTTTGGATATTATTCTTATATTTTGTTACCATTTACCAGAAAAATATAAAAAAAAACTCGTTGTACAGCACATATGCAATACATCGACTTTTTTTATTGCATATGTGCACTAGTGAGTATTTTGATATGTGCAATAATGTTGAATAACGTATATGCAATATTTTATATTGTATTAGTGCAATAGTGTTATATTATATACAAAAATACCAAAAAAACATTATAGTGTATATGTGCATTAGTGTTGTTTTACGTATATGTGATAGTTTGTTTTGAGTACAATTATTAGTGTTTGTATTTGCATATATTCAATAGTGTGTATTGTATAATGCAATTGTGTTGTATTATATGCAATAAAACACTATTCTATATATGCAATACACATTAGTGCACATATGCACTACATCGCCGTTTTTTTAGGAACAATATCATTTTATTAGGAGGAAAGAAAAAAAAATCGTAAAAATTTTTTTTAAAAAAAGTTAAAAATAGTTTTTTTTAGTTTTTATTAGTTCTCTCTTTAAAAGGAGTTCTCTCTATATCCCACCCATATATATATATATATATATATATATATATTTGATGAGTTATATAACTTTATAATGAGTTAATAGATTTATATAAACCTTAAAACAAGTTTTCAATTTTATATCTAATAAATAAGTAAATAAGTAGATTGACTGGTGAAGATATCGTATTGTAAAATGAAATAAGGTTACTAATAAAGTAAGCTGCTAAACTTTATTGTAAAATGATGATTCTACTTTTAATCTTCTCACTTGCTTAGTTAAGAAAAGTGTACAACTTTTCTTGCTTGATATACATAAAAGACATGACACTTTTATATAGTCGAAGATGAGAGACATGGTTACAAAAGAATATTTTGCCTTATAAGCTAAAATGTTCCGATAAGCATGACCTCTTACTAGCTAGAGCCATTATTCTGATAACAAAATACAAACCTTGAACCAAAGTATATCGTCCTACGGTACAAGTGTAACAAGTTTGTCGCTTATGACAAAGCCGTTTTAATTAGCGTTAAATTGCCCATTAAAACGTTTAATACAATTTATTTTTCGTTTAATATAGCTAAATTATGTGGCAGCTCTCTTTTTTATATGACTATGATATAAGGTAGACTTTAGCTCAAGAAACCAAAAGAAAAACACTATTGAAAAAACATACCAAGTATTCTCCAGCAGTCTTTATGTACATTTTCAAATGAAATTTAGACTCGTTCAATCATCTGCAACAACACAGCTAACTCCTTCAAGAGGAGTTGTACTGTAGGACACGGGCACACCCTTATGGTGAATACGCAAAATCTGTTTTAACAATCTTGTATCGAACACGATGCCTCAACCATTTTACTTGTAGTTCTAGGCAAGTCACATGGGTAAATTTTTAAAACAATCTTAGAAATTGAGATGAAAGATTTGGGAGAATTAAAGCATTTTTTTTGTTGGAATTGAAGTAACTAATGGGCTCATATTTCTATCATAAGAAATACATTTTGGACCTTCCAGCAACTAAAACAAGGCTTCTGATTGTAAACCAGTTTGATGGTGAAGATGATCTTCACATCAACACTGGGACACATCCGGTTGGCAAATTAAAAGCTAGTATGGAAACATGTATAACTCACACATTCGACGCACGAGGCCTAATATTTGTGTCATTACATAGCCTAAGTAGAGATTGCAAGTCATTTTATGAAAAAGAAAAATAATGATCACATGGATGCAACCCTAAACATGGTGAGATACAGCTTGAGTTCATGTCCTAGGAAAGGTACTCTATGACCACAATGGACCTCTTGATGTGTGGGCCATACACATGCAGATCTTTATATGATGATGTTAAAAATTAACAAATTATTTGGTTGACCTCATGGTTTCAAGTGTCAAACACCATTCCAGCCCATTTTTGTGCACAATGACATCCTTCATTTCTCCAAGCAGTTCTTGTTTGAGCGCTTAATGATCACCGTACATGTTCAACAACTTCTCTAAGCGTTACCGTTTTCATACTCATTTAGGAGCTTCCCATGTTGGGGGCATCCGAGAAGAGGTAGTGGGTGGAAGAGGCATGTTTCGGATATTGATATCAAGCGGGTACAATCTGTATTCGATATCATGTTCTTTAAAGATTCTAACCATTTCATCAATGACCGCTCCTCTCTTTATGTACCTCTCTCCCATATCTTGAAAGTTTATTTTATGCCTCCACCACATATGCAATCTGATCTTGCTTATGTCCTCCAACCTCAATGAAACCGCTGTTATTTCATTTGGATAATAATGATCCCTCTTGTTCTCTATGAAGCTGCCAATAACCCAAATCATGTGTTAATGTGGAATAATGATAACTAAAGTTTTAAAAACAAATAAATGTAACTCTGTTACTTGGTTATTCTTTGTTTCATGACAGCTATCGTCTCGGGAGGAGTAGTAATATGGATGAAGAAATCAATTGAATCCCACATATCGGGACTACGATAATGATTGCTAATGGCTCGTGTCGCAAGAGTACTGTTTGGAAAGTAAACCTTCTCATTGTCCCATTTCAGGAAAACAGTAGTCAATATATTCATCTCTTCTACAATAAGCTGAAAACCATTAAAGTTTTAGAACATATGGTATGTATGCATGTATATTACCATCAATGTGCATTAAATTTTTTTTTTTATTACCTGAACACCATCAATCTCACAACGATCGCCTACATCAAATGGGTGCATGACAAACAAGAAGATGATGGCTTCAAAAATGGTTTTGCACGTATTACCAAAGATGAACGCGACCACTACAATCTGGGAGCTTATAAACACTAACAACTTGCTTGTTGCTATGTTCAATATCAGAAGGCAAATTACCACAATGATGATGGCAACTAAGACATTCACCATTTGGTGCAGTTTGTTGACTGCGGTTTTGGTATCGTTTAGTGTCAAGGCGAGTGCTTTTCTTTCTCTAAACGCGTTCACCTGTAAATTCGCATATTATTAGCTGCAATCAAGTGATTATGGATTTGAATTTATATCAGATTCAAGTTCTTACCACCCAAATCTTCAAAGCCGCTTTGCTAACTCTTTCATCGCCGGGCGTTCCTACCAACAGAGCCATGGTTTTCACAGCCTGATCTTCTCTCAAGAATCGCATCAGATCATGAAGATAGATGAACCTGAAAACAACGAACTTCCCATTCTAGAATCTCAATCAAGTGACATGATCATTGAATCATGAGAAAATGTGTTACATATATAAAAGAACATACTTGGAGCCAGACTTAGCCACATTCATGAAAATCTTGCGTGCAGCACGTTTGGCTTCAATTTCACTTCTAATTTGTGTTACCGATTCATCCTCTTGTGAATTCATATCATTTAACTGTTCATCCAATGTGCTTAATGTCCCGAGACGAACAATTCTCATCAATCTTTTCATGTTCCAAGCAGATATATTCTTCGGGTTAAGCCTATGCAAATGATCAATTGTTATCCCTTGTTCTTTCTCATCGCACTTGACGGCAGCTGGAGGCAGCTTTTGTGATCTTCCACTCCCGATAACCCTCTCGCTCTTTATTTGAAACACTTTCTCCCCGAGATCTGGAGGCATGTTAGCACCCGCATTCTGAAGATCATTAACTACCCCTATTGTTTCCTTGTCAGCTACTATTCGATTGTTTTGGATCTCAACCAATGGCGGCCCGGAGAGTGTTTCAATCACATACTGGTTAAACAAAGCTTCCTGAATCCGATCAAAAAACTTCTTGACGTGAAACGAAGACGCGAGTACTTTAACCATTAATGTTTTCACAAGCCACAATGATGTGGCCACCAGCATACACACCATTAACTTGTTCACAACCCTCAGGAACCGGTTATGCCCCTCGACTTTCTCATCAAACATATACTGCCAAGCAATTAAAACCAAACCTAACCAAATGCAATTCTGGACGGGCTTCCGGATCCCATACACGAAATACAAAACTCTTTTGCGTAAAAGGAAGTTTCGCTCGATAAAGAAAACGATAAACCTTATACCCCAACCGGACACCAAGCGACCGCATATCAACACAAGCACTAAAACCTCCCATTCCCAAATATGAAGTCCCCTAACCTTTTTCTGCTTCCAGTCATCAATCGTAAGCGTGCATATCAACGCAGACAGGATTAATATCAAACTAATCCATTGAATCAACGTCAACGCGTTTAGTTTAGTTCGTTTGAAATCATCAGGATTGTCTTCCTCAAACAAGGAATCGTCTTCCTCTTCGTTTTCCCCTCTAGTTAATATCCCGGAAGCGCGTGGGAGCATTCCTGATCTGTACTGTCCTGACTTGCCAGCTGGACCGGACGCAAGCGGAACCTCTACTTGGACTTGTGGCGGGTCTAGTAACCGGGATCGTTGCGTTTTGGTCTTCATTATTGTGGCCTTTCTTTGAAACGAGGATGTGCATTTCAAGACCTCACCCGCGCCTTTGTCCTCGCGGCTTAAATTGCTTGATTTCTGTCTAAGTTGTTGTTGTTCCTCATCCGATGACTGCGAGTCGATATCATGATCATGATCAAGATCGATTGGTTGAAAGGAAACCTTTTGATCCCTTGAATTCAAAAGCTTGGGATCTATCATGGGAGAATTATTGGGGCGTTGTAAAAAGTCTCCGATGAACTTTGAGGTTGCATCTCGTTCGGCGTCATCGTCGATCTTGACGATGAATTCAGAAGTGGAGGCGGAGTGACGAGGAGATCTTGTTATTGTTGATCTGTTGTTGAAATCCATTCAAGAACAAACACAAATTGCATGCATGCAAACACTGATTGTTCAGTCGATCCACTGTAATTGCAGTGTTAACAATAAATAATAAATTGCACGAATATGAATCCACAACAGAGCGATAATTTATTTTTATTTTTTTAGCTTTGATACTAGTAATAAACAAACTTAAAATAATAGTAATAATAATAAAATTATGTGGAAAGTGCTAATTATGATATAAGTATATAATTACTCTATTTGTATATATAATTACTCTACTTGATTTTCATAATTACCACATTAATTTCATTTGTATTTGATCCAAACCCATACAATAATTTGCAATTATAATAAATAAAATGTTGTCGTCTAAACTTATATATGCATTTAGTTGGTGATTTCTATATTTCTGTTCGTGTAGTCCATGTGAGATTGTGAGTCAATAATAACCTTGTAATAATAATAAAATACTGTTAGGTGGTCTGAAGTTATACATCTATGGTTACCTGTCTGGCTGTCTGTGAATGTTTAATGCCACTTACACGTGTTGACAGTGTTAAAGGCGTGATTCAACCCATGTTGAAGAAACACTAAGTGACCCCGGGCAGATTATGGGTAATCTGGGGGCTAAGTAATGTTTCCCACGAATGTTAGGTCCAGCAGAGTAAGTTGTACTTCAAGGAACCTGCAAAACAGACACCGTAAGCTCGTCACTGAGAAGGGGGGGGTTCCTCCTTGTGACCACCCTCCGGCGTGAGAATCAGTCTATATTGCTCTTTAAATATAAAAGTATATGAATACTATTAGAGCAATTATCAAGTAAGTTATACGAGATAGTAGATGATGAAATGATAATACCATTTGCTGTCTTTTATAGCCGAAGGTGGGTTTCCAAGGGGTTTAGCCGGCCCAACACGCTACCAACTGTAACCTATGCATGTGCCCTACCTGTGAGTGGTGGATAGGTAGCGGCTGACACAGAGCAGGCGTGCCGTGCACTCTTCGTCTTCTACCAACTGCAGGCTAGGCACGTGGTCTGGCAGGAGTTGGTGGGCAGGCGGCGGCTATTGGTCACAGTGCTGTAGCGTGCTGTCTGCCACACTGCTGTCAGTGAGCTGTCGCATTCTTGGTCAGATCTTTTGTCTTTACCTCGTCAGGTATCACGCAAAAGATCCTCCATCATAGACTGGCCCATTTTGGCGGGAGTTTTCCCCCTCCCGCCTCTGCTCATTCTTTCAGGTGACACTGAATATTTGTAAGTGTTAAGCCTTATGCGTGTAGCTATGCTGTGCGGGTAGCCTTCCCTGATGGCTTGTATCCGCAACTGCGGGAACAGGCGGGTTACTTTACCATTGGGAGGCTTTTCCCTGCGTATGCAGCTTGCATACTGCGCGTAGGCTTCTCTGAGCATGGTGGGTCCTGCGGGAGTAGATGGTCTTTGCGCAGACATCCCTGTTCAAGGTGAGTCATGCGGGACCAACTGAGCCCTGCTGAGACCTACCTCTTCAAGTCCCCCCAGTCCAATGTTCTTTTCACGAATGTCTAATAAAGTGAGGTGAACTTTTGGACTTAAGCAAAGGGTTTTGAAAAGGGGTTTTTGTAAGGTTTTCCATGGGGGTTCTTCCCGCGGAAGTCCTTGTCACTTGCAGAAATTCCCGAGTTTCCTGCTTGGTCTTTGGGTATGATGCGGGTAGGTCTGTAACCTCCTCGCAAGTCAGGAGCATTGAGTCTTAGTTGTGCGGATTCTCCCTGTGGTTCTGGTAGTTTTTTGAACATAGTGATCAATTATGTTTAAACCACCAATTCCATCTTGGAGCCTCAAACAACGTAGTACTCGATGTTCCCGCTATGCGGGGATATTATTTCCGTTTTCACAAGCATTGCCCAGAAGATCCCTCCTGGTTTCAATTCTCAGCGGGTGCTAGGTATGTGAAGGGTTTTGCCTTTACACTGTACCTGCATCCGTCTTATGGTTACTTTACTTCCAAGGTATTCCTGGCGTCCATTCCCTGCGGGTGCTAGGTATGTGAAGGGTTTTGCCTTTACACTGTACCCGCACCCGTCTTATGGTTACTTGGTTGCCAAATATTTTGGCTTCAATTCCCTGCGGGTGTTAGGTATGTGAAGGGTTTTGCCTTTACACTGTACCCACACCCGGCTTATGGTTACTTGTTTGCCAAGGTAAGGGGTATTTTCCCGCTTACTTTTTTGAACCTTAGTCTTCAAAAAAAAAATTTTCTAAATTTTGAAATTTGAAGAGTTGGTGGATGGATAACAACCCAATACCTCAAACGTCGTGCGACGGTTTCTTCTGACTGTGTCAGGACGTGCCAGAAGTTATGGCGACATGACATTATGTGGTCATTCCAGTTGCTTTTTCAGGCGCGTGGGCACGGGATTCCGGGCGCGTAGCCGCGAAATCTCTGGCACACGTCCTTTTGACAGCTGTTGCCAGCTTGCCTTTGCCACGTGTCATAGTTTCATTGCACCTTTGACTTCTCTCTCTTCCGTATTAATTTCATCGCATTAATTGCGATTACTATATAAAGGGGGAGAGGGTTATTTGCAATTCACACTTTCCACTTTCATCTCTTCTTCTCCAGTAATTTCCGGCGAATTTCTCTTTTCAGTAAAGCATTACTCTGAAATCTCTTCTTTCTTCCACCATGTCTTCTCACGATGCTGATGATCAGAAGACTGCTGGCGAATGCCAGTGTTCTCTTCCTGTCGAGCTGTACCAGTATATCGTCAGGAAGTTCATGCTCGAGTCTCTCGAGCCTGAGTTTCCTGAGCCCCACCATACTGTGTACGATGCCCCTAGTGGCAAGATCGGGGTTTATGCTGCATTCTTTGTCTACGGGAACCTTAGGTTTCCGTTGACAAAGTTTGTGTACCGTGTCCTAGAGAGGCACGGTGTGCACCTGACAGAGGTGCACCCCATGGCCATTGCCAAGGTCCGGCACTTTGAGTGGGTGTGCCGGATACTGGGCTTTGAGCCCCTCGTTGACCGCCTGATGACCTTCTATACATGGAGGTGCATCCAAGGGTGGTACACTCTTACAACCCGTATCAAGGGTTTAAAGATTTGTACCACCGAGCGGAGTCTTCGCTCATGGAGGAGAGAGTTCTTCTTCATATCCGCTCGCGCCATCCCCATCGCTATGAAGTTCAAGAATGGCCAGGCGCTTCCGAACCTTCCCGCCCTCAATTATGAGGAGGCGGAATGGTTCTCGAAGATATCCCGGGTCCAGTCCCCGGTTTTCCGTTTTCCGGAGTCGGCGATGGTGATGTTGGGGATGAGCCGGGTGTGGAAGGCGGCGAATGCGGATAAGGTTCCGATCGTCCTCGAATATGGTTCGAACTCTGTCCCTTATGGTATGTCTTGTTTCTTTTTGCTGACTATGATTTTTTCTAACTTTCTTGTTGATTTCAGAGGGTAACGATCTTCAATCGCTCCTGAATCCGCGGGAGGAAGATGGTCCTGCGCGGATGGGTACTCGTGCTCTGGACGAGAACGAGTTGCCCATCTTAGAGCAGACCGCGGGTCGGTTCGTGGAGGTTTACCCGCCAGGCCAAGAGATCCTGAGCCACCGACGGCCAGGTAAGCCTATCTTCTATCCTGAACCTCTCAATGCTGTGCCTGCTGCTGGAGTTGACATTTCTTCTTCTGAGGAATCCGCAGAAGGTCCTCCACTGGTGCGGAAGAAAAAGGCTGCCGTCGGGAAAGGCAAGGAGAAGGTGGCCTCTACGGCCGACCCGGTAGTCCTATCTGACTCGGAGTCAGATAATGCAGAGGTGGCGGGGAAGCCCGGTGGTGAGGAGACCACCGCTCCGGAGGCTGTAGGTGATACCTCCGGGGAGGCAGCGACGACGACGGTTACCGGTGTCAAGAGGCCGGCTCCATCGGGTTCGCCCCCACTCGTTCGTATGTTCAAGCTCAAGAAACCCCGTAAGTACCCCCATAATTCTTGTCTAGATTTGTTGTTTCAAATAAATTCAACACATTTGCTTGTGCAGGTGCGGATGTTGACGCATTCCAGGGTGGAGTTGGAGCAAGTATTCCCCCGCCAATGACGGTAGGCTCGGTCAGCCTTCCCGAGGCGTCGACCCAGGCGTCTGCGCCTGCTTCCGCTGGTTCCAGCCTTCCTGAGGCTGTTCCAGCTGAGAAGGTGTCTCCGCCGGCCGTGAGTGCAATTTTTACAGCATCTTTCACGGAGCCGGCGGTTACTGTTGCTGAGGAGGTGGTGCCAACAATGGCTACCACAGCGGCTGCCACTATACCTGCGCCACCGGCACCGACGGCCGGACCATCAGGTACGCGCCGGGCTTCCCGCCGATCTATGCCACCTTCCCGTCTGCCTGACCTGTTGGATGGATTTCCTTTAGGTTCAGGTGATGGGTTTGGCGGCTATCGGCCTGTTATTGACCCTACAGGTACGTAGGGTTCTTTTTCCTTTGTATATTTTTGTCATCTTTCCCTAACTGTCTTTGTTTCTTTTGCAGTGTCGGATTCCAATGAAGTGTATGTTCCAAGATGGAACATACGCCGAGGAACAACCCTTCGCACCCCTGTGGAGTGCGTGGATTGGGCTCGCCATGCTGCTCCTCATGGTGCGTTGGGGGAAGCCATGGCTAGCTACCAGGAGGGTAGGCTAACCAATGAGCTTCGGGTTCTCCAAGCCCGGATGCAGCCCCGCGTCGAGCTGCTTTGTCGTGAAAACGACAAGTTAAAAGCAGCTCGCGCCAAAGAAATATCTGAGACGCGGGCTCTGCGGGAGGAGAACCGGCAGTTGGCCGCTGCTGCCGCCGAGAAGGAGAGAGCATTCAAGGCCCTCGAGGTTGAAGTCCAGGCGCGACTCGAGGCCCGCTCCAAGGCTGCCCAAGCTGTGAATGAACAGCTTCGGCTGGCTAAGGAGACTGCGCGAAACTCAACTGAGAGGGCTGCCAAGGCTGAAGCTGTTGCTGAGCCGCTTCGCGAAGAGAATGAGCAGCTTAAATGCAAATTAAAGGCTCTTCAGCATGCTCATGACGCCTTGGCAATGGAAGATGCCAAGAAGCTGCAGGAGATCCTTGACCAGAGGGGGGTGCTTGACCGTACTGAAAGGAAACTTAAAAGCGTCGAAGAGGCTGCCGCCAAGGAAGTTCAACTTGCCAACCTTGATAAAAGCGGAGCCGAACGTGCTTACAAAGAAAGTCAAGCTACCCTCCAATGGCTGCTTCGAGAAGCGTTGCCTCAGGTATCTTTATCTTTTTCTTTACGCTTTCCGCTCGTAATTAGAAAATGTTCTAATTTGTATTCTTTTGTAGGTTGTGCGTCGGGTCCTTTCAGAGACCTCTTATGACGATGCGATGAGCGCAGCCCTCAACGCTTCTCATGAGGATGGGGAGAAGACTGGCTTCCTGCTTGGTCTAGGGTTTGCTGAGAGAGGCTTTCCGCCCTCCAACTTCCCTTTATTCAATGTTAATACTGAAGCTGCTTATGACCAAGCTGTGAACCAGTACGCTTCCTTCCCGCATCCAGTGGTGGAGAAGGTGAATGAAGCTGCTGCTGCTGATGATGGGCTAAACATCCTTAAGGCTTTCCTTGGGCAGCCGCGCTCTGACGGTGCTGGTCCAAGCGGAGGTGGCCCTGAAGCCTGATCCTGAAGATCTTTTCCCACTGCTAGGATAGACTTGGCTTTGTATAGATTTCTTTTAGGCGGGTAGTTACCCAGCCATTCTTGTAATAGATTGTGAAATATTAATCTTTTTGCGTATAAGATTGTTATTTCCTTCCTTGGGTTCCTTGCTTTATAAACTTATGACTTGCATACTTAGTTTGAATTAGCAATTTTCCAAGTGTTTAGAATAAGGACCTTTGAACGTGGTTGATGATGGGTTAAAGTTTTGCCTCCTCCTTCGTGATTGTGCGGGTAAAACCGTCACTTGCACTTGGTAGGATGGCTGATCTTTACCCTCTATCTGACCTGCGTGTAGGCTTTCCTTTTCGAAATTTCTAAGGCATTAAGTTAAACCTTTGAACGTGGTTGATAATGGACTAAAGTTTTCGCTTCCTCTTTCGTGATTGTGCGGGTGCAACCGTCACTTGCACTTAGTAGGATGGCTTTAACTTTAGACCTATATCTGACCTGCGTGTAGGTTTTTCTTATCCTTTTTTAAGTGTTCATAAGTTAACCTTTTAACGTGGTAGATGGTAAGTTAAGTTTGGCTTCCTTGTTTGTTATTGTGCGGGTAAGACCGTCACTTGCACTTACAAGGATGGCTAAACTTTACCTACATCTGACCTGCGTGTAGGTTTTCCTTAGAACTTTTTAACATTTTGGCGTTGTGTTTATGCGGGTATTGCCGCCTTCCACACGCAACTACTTCTTCCCGTAAGGGAAGTTCATAGGTTACAAGCTATCAATACATCATGAAAGGAGAATCATTTCCATTAGAAGTGGCTCTAGGCCTTTTCTTTACAAGTTGGAATTGATCTACATATAACATTTGCGTAATTGAGCTCCATTCCATGTTCTAGGGATGGGAGTGCCATCGAGCCTTTCGAGCCGGTATGCGCCCTTTCCCAGAACTTCTTTGATAACGTATGGCCCTTCCCAAATCGGGGCCAACTTTCCTGGGCGTTGTTGGTTCGAAGCCTCGTTGTTACGCAGTATGTAGTCTCCTTCATTGAAATTGCAGAGTTTTACCCGCGTGTTGTAGTATTTTTGCATTTGTCGTTTGTAGTTTTCTTCACGCACGGCGGCTAAGTCTCTGCGATCTTCGGTTAGCATAAGGTCTAACCGTCTTTCCGCATCATTGTCTTCTGGTTGGATTAAGACCCTTGGTGAGGGTAAACCGATTTCGACTGGGATCATGGCTTCAGTGCCATAAGTGAGACTGAACGGGGTTTCTCCCGTACTGGTCTTCTTCAGCGTTCTGTTTGCCCAAAGGACGTGTGGAAGCTCGTCCACCCAACCGGATCTATGTTTCAAGAGTCTTCTCTTTATGCCTTCGACGATGCTCTTATTTGCTCTTTCCACCTCACCGTTACCTTGCGGGTGTGCCACTGAGGTAAAGGTGTGGGTGATTTGAAGTTCTTTCAGCCACTGCTGTAGCTTCTTGTCAGCAAAGTTGGTGCCATTATCGCTTACCAAATTCTGTGGAAGTCCAAAACGACAAATAATAAATTCCCAAATAAATTTTTTGATATGCTTTGCGGTTGTTTGGGCTAAAGGTTTCGCTTCTATCCATTTGGTGAAGTAGTCAATGGCTACCACTAGGAACTGAACATTCCCAGCTGCTGTAGGAAATGGGCCTGTCACGTCAATGGCCCACTTCTGAAATGGCCACGAGGAAGTGACAGGAACAAGTTCATTTTTCGGGCGATGCGTGTTGGGTGCGTAAAGCTGGCAAGATCTGCATTTTCTGATGTATGCCAACGCGTCCATATGCATCCCCGGCCAGAAGTATCCCGCGTTGTTTAGCTTGGCTACCACAGCGCGGGGGCCTGCGTGTACTCCACAGATGCCTTCGTGAACCTCCCTTAGGAGGTAGTCGGCATCTTGGTTGTCCACGCATCTTAACAATGGGCCAAGAAAGTTACGTCTGTAAAGGATGTCATTGACCAGCTGATAATTCAGTGCTTTACAGCGTAGTTTTCTTGCCTGTGACTTCGACTCTGGTAACGTTCCTGCTTCAAGGTATTTTATTATTGGGGTCATCCATGTTTCTGTACCGGTTTGGATGACACAAATTTCCTTGTGCGGGACTGATGGTGTTTCGAGGAGTTCCACGCGGATGTCCTTTCCCAAGTGGGTGAAGGCCAGTGATGCAAGCTTGCTTAACGCATCCGCAGATTTGTTTTCGCTGCGCTTGACGTGTATCACTTTACAATCATTAAAATCGCGCATGATGGCTTTGGCCTGGGCAAGGTACAGGGCCATTGTGTCGTTCACAGCCGTGTACGTCCCGTTTATTTGGTTTGCCACTAGCATGGAATCTACATGGGCTTCCAAATTTTTTACACCCATTTTACGCGCAATCCTCAATCCGGCCAGGAATGCTTCATATTCAGCCTCGTTATTCGTACTTGGAAAATCCAGCCGAATAGCATAAGTATATTCCTGGCCTGCTGGATTTGTTAATTTTAACCCTGCGCCTGAACCCTCGTTACTAGCTGCTCCATCAGTGTAGAGTCGCCAGACCTCATTGATTTCGTGTGCTGGGGAGGGTTGAACCTCCTCCTGGCACTCTTTCTCCCGTGAAGCGGGGACTTCTGCAATAAAATCAGCCAGGACCTGGCCTTTAATGGCTGGTCTCGGCTTGTATTGAATCGCATATTCTCCCAATTCAATTGCCCACTTGGCTAGACGTCCGGATAACTCGGGTTTGCCTAGAACATTTGAGAGTTTGAAGTTGGTGAGAATAGTGATTGGGTGACCCTGGAAATATCGTCTCAACCTGCGTGAAGCGTGAATAAGTGCCAAGACCAGTTTTTCCAGGGTAGAGTACCGGGTTTCCGCGTCTGCCAGCACGCGGCTAACATAATAGATTGGCATCTGGATGCCTTTTCGTTCTACAAGCAGGACTGCCCCGGTTGCTCTATCTGTTGCGGAGAGGTATAGGATTAACTCCTCCCCCGCTTGTGGTGCTGTGAGTGTTGGGAGTTCGATCAGGCGTGATCGAATCTCCTGAAAAGCTGCTTCCGCTTCTGGTGTCCAGCGGAAGTGCGTTTTCTTTAAACAATTTCTTAGCGTTGACACAAATGGGAACGACCTATCCGCATGGTTTGCCAAAAAGCGGTTAAGCGCGACTAATCGTCCATTCAGTGTTTGAGCCTGTTTTATGGTGGTAGGTGATTCCATTTTGACAATGGCTTCGACCTTTTCAGGGTTCGCTCTGAAGCCATCTTTAGTAATAATGACTCTCAAGAACTTCCCTTCTTCCACCCCAAATGAACACTTGCTCGGGTTGAGCTTCATGTTTATCTTTCTAAGTGTGTTGAAAGTTTCCTCAATGTCTTTCAACATCGCCTCTGGCTCGGGGCTTTTGATGACCAAATCATCCATATAGACTTCCAAGTTTCTCCCAATTTGGGCGTGAAACTCTTTGTCCATTAGTCGTTGGTACGTGGATCCCGCGTTCTTAAGTCCGAATGGCATCATTTTATAACAAAATGTGCCATCGGGCGTCCGAAAGGCGGTTTTGTCCTGGTCATCTACAGCCATGTGGATTTGATGGTACCCCTTATACGCATCCAAGAAGCATTTAAGGCGAAATGGTGCCACCGAATCCACCTTGAGATCAATTTCTGGCAACGGATAACAATCTTTGGGGCATGCTTTATTCAAATCTTTGAAATCTATGCACATGCGCCATTGTTTGTTATTCTTCGGTACCATTACGGGATTTGCAACCCACGTTTGATATTTGCTAACGCGCACGATGCCCGCATCAAGGAGTTCCTTGACTTGGGTTCTGCACGCGTTGGTTTGCTCGGGCCCCATTACTCTGCGCTTTTGTACGATCGGCGTAACGGCCGGATCGCATTTGAGCTTATGCTCTGCCTTACCCCGGGGTACACCAGTCATGTCGGCTGGTGTCCACGCGAAGATGTCTGCGTTTCGCTGCAGTAAGCGCTTGAGTAAGGTGCGTGTTGGATCAACAATTGTCGGGCCAATGGTAACGGCCTGATCGGGATATTTCCCATTGAATGCCCACTGTTCAGGTTCAGTGATGGTTTGTTTGGCCATCTTCGGTTTGGGTTTAGAGGAGACAGATGCGATGCATACCTGGGGAATGCCCGTGATCATCGCTACGCCTTCAGTTGTTGGCCATCCCATCATGCCGTGGACTGAGGATACCACGGCGTTGAATCTTGCCATCCCGTCTCTCCCGAATAGGATGTCATACGTATGATGTGGTTTTTTCATTACAACAAAATCCACATCCTCCGTGCGTGAATAATTCCCATCGGTGAGAGTGACGGGGAAAGATAGGATGCCCAAGGGAGTGTTCATGCTGCCGTCAAACCCTTCCATTGAAGCGTAGACCGTCTCCAGGCGTTCCTTGTCTTCATCGTCGAGCTTGTCGAAGAACTGCCTGTACATCACTGTCGACGATGCGCCATTGTCAACGAGGGTGCGGGAGGTGATGTAGTGCCCCAGCTGGCTTTTAATGACAATGGGGCCTTCTTTGTTTGGGCCTCCCGGCACTCGCGGGAAGCGCACTTCTGCTTCCTTCCATGCGCATGGTTCGGTTATCGGTCTCTTTCTTCCTCTGACCTTACCATGGACCATGTTGATGCTAATGTCGACGGGCTTTCGTCCGTTACCCCTGTACCTGTTGTCGTTCCTTCCTCCCTTCTTGATAGATGCCACGAGGTGTGCGAGCCTCCCATCCTTGACGAATGTCTCGACGATGTCCCTCAAGGATGTGCACTCCTCAGTGCTATGGCCCTTTGTCCCATGGAAGTCACAAGACTTGCTTTGATCCGCATTGGGTTTCTGTCGGATCGCTGGGGCTTTTGGCCATGGCAGTTTTTCCGTGGCAAATATCTCCGTGACGCTCTTGGTGAGTGGCGTCCAACGGTTTTTCCGGTTCGAAGGGTGCGTGTTGTCCCTTCCGCCAACCAGAGGGCGAGAGCTTGAGGGGGTGTCAAAGTTTATCCTTGACTGCCAAATACCTTGCCGCCTCTTTTTGTTTAGCCGGGCGGTTCTCACATTGTTCTCCCTTGTCCTCTGCGTGTAGAGGTTTGTATTCTGGGGGAGATCTCTTCCCAGCTGTTTCTCCGTTTCGGCAAAGCGCTTGGCTGCCGTCATTATGGCATCCCACGTGGATGGCATGCCGTCTTTACCCGTCAGAGTGCGGATGAGTTCTGGGTATTCAGCGCCCTGAATGAAAGCGGCGCGAACGAGGTCTTCACTGATGTTGCCCAGACTCAGCTTCTTGGAGTTGAAGCGGGTGATGAAGTCCAGTAAGGATTCATCCTCTTCTCTCACACAGTTGAGGATCGTCCACTGCTCCTCAGTGTGCTTCCTCTGTTGACTAAACTGTTGACTGAACTTGTTCTGGAAGTCTGCCCAGTCATAAATGTGGTGGACCGGTAAACGGTCGAACCATGCTCTGGCTGCTCCTACCAGAGTCATCTGGAACATGTAGCACCACGTGGGTTCCGTCCAGTTACTGACGGTTGCCCCCGCAATGAACCTGTTCAGATGGTCATCTGGGTCGGATATACCATCGTATGTGCCAATATTGGACATTTGTTTGGCACTCCTCGGGGCGATTGCTTCTGCAATGTCCCTTGCAAATTTTGACCTTCCTGCGTTTGTGGCAGTAGGTCTAAAGGCCTTGGAGAAGTCACGCGAGCTTTTTTCCGTGACTGGTTGGAATGCTTCCCCAAAATTCCTTTTTGGCTGGGGATCCGTTTCCTTACGCTTCCCTTTCGCCCTATGGCGAGGGTTCGCGTCGGTGTCGGAGTCTTCCCTCTCGGCGTCTGAGTACTCGTACTCACTACTCATGTTGAGGTGTTGGCGAGTACTACCGAATTCCTCAGCTTGTTGGGCTGAACGCAAGCGTTCGTCCAACTCAGCCTGAAATTCTCTTTGACGTGCCTCGGCCCATGCCTTCACTTGATCAAGTGTTTGGCGAGGGGCTCGAGTTCGTTTTTCCAGCTGGGCATCAGTGAATCCCAGTGGAATATTTACTCCACTTGCCCCTACATGAGTGACTGGGGTAGTGTTCGTAAAATGTACTTCACTTGCCCCAGCTTGGGTGGCTGGGGTAGTGTTTGTAAACATTGTGTTGCCGGTGTTTACCCCAGTGGCTGGGGTTGTGTTTACCGGAATTTCTCTAGTCATCTTGGAAGTTTTGAAAAACTGGAGAAAGATGTAGTTCTAGCTTTATGCACGGATGGCGCCAATGAAGAAACACTAAGTGACCCCGGGCAGATTATGGGTAATCTGGGGGCTAAGTAATGTTTCCCACGAAGGTTAGGTCCAGCAGAGTAAGTTGTACTTCAAGGAACCTGCAAAACAGACACCGTAAGCTCGTCACTGAGAAGGGGGGGGGTTCCTCCTTGTGACCACCCTCCGGCGTGAGAATCAGTCTATATTGCTCTTTAAATATAAAAGTATATGAATACTATTAGAGCAATCATCAAGTAAGTTATACGAGATAGTAGATGATGAAATGATAATACCATTTGCTGTCTTTTATAGCCGAAGGTGGGTTTCCAAGGGGTTTAGCCGGCCCAACACGCTACCAACTGTAACCTATGCACGTGCCCTACCTGTGAGTGGTGGATAGGTAGCGGCTGACACAGAGCAGGCGTGCCGTGCACTCTTCGTCTTCTACCAACTGCAGGCTAGGCACGTGGTCTGGCAGGAGTTGGTGGGCAGGCGGCGGCTATTGGTCACAGTGCTGTGGCGTGCTGTCTGCCACGCTGCTGTCAGTGAGCTGTCGCATTCTTGGTCAGATCTTTTGTCTTTACCTCGTCAGGTATCACGCAAAAGATCCTCCATCATAGACTGGCCCATTTTGGCGGGAGTTTTCCCCCTCCCGCCTCTGCTCATTCTTTCAGGTGACACTGAATATTTGTAAGTGTTAAGCCTTATGCGTGTAGCTATGCTGTGCGGGTAGCCTTCCCTGATGGCTTGTATCCGCAACTGCGGGAACAGGCGGGTTACTTTACCATTGGGAGGCTTTTCCCTGCGTATGCAGCTTGCATACTGCGCGTAGGCTTCTCTGAGCATGGTGGGTCCTGCGGGAGTAGATGGTCTTTGCGCAGACATCCCTGTTCAAGGTGAGTCATGCGGGACCAACTGAGCCCTGCTGGGACCTACCTCTTCACATGTAGTGTGTCAACTTTCATGATTAACATTAAAACTTTGGGTTCTTGTTAACGTTTGAAAATGAGTCTTCTAACTAAGATTTCTTAGTGAATGCATAGAAGGATTGGGATCCAACTACTTCAATTGCCAGATGAGATAGTTGTAGTTTTAACTCGTCATATCTTTAGGGGGAGAGAGAGAGAGAGAGAGAGAGAGAGAGAGAGAGAGAGTGGTGTCGGACGGTGTTGGCATACAACAATCGAGTGGAGGCAGTCGCGAAAACAGGGTCTGCGGCGACAACCACACTTGTGGTACGGCAGACCAGGTGGCAGTTTTATTCAAGAAGATATCGGTCAAGTGAAACAACACCTTGATATCAGTTAAGATCTTTGCGGTACAACAGGTTTGTGGCAACAAACGAGACCAAAGATAGATTTACTAACAGTGAAAACAGTTTAAAGTGTGAGATTCTATATTTCATTCCCTTTCTAATTATGAATCGTATACATGCAAAGTAATGATTTGAAAATTTACTAACAGTGATAAAACGGTGAAGTGTGAGATTCTATATTTCATTTCCTTTCTAATGAGTTGTATACATGCAAAGTCATGATTTTGAAAGCATGCAGTGAATGCTTTAAGTTATATTAAATATTATGTGGTGCATAGGGTTTGGGTTGATTGAATGAATGGTTATGTGGATGTTCATCAGGCATGAATGTAAACGGTTTTGTGAAATGTGTTCTCTATAGAAGAAAAAAAAACAGTAAATGGTAAAAAGGATAAATGTGACATTTCAATTGCATCTTACCGAACGAAGTTCTCACATTGGTAATGGATGGACCATTGGTTTGGTGGTGAAAGATCACATTTTGACGAGATATACTATAGAACATTACCATTGACGATCCAAAGAGGTTCATGACAGGATTTGCCATAAAACTTATCGAAGCATGCCATGGGGTTTAAGGCATGCTAAAAATGTTTATACGATGTCAAGATTTTATAAATGTTTTATTATGTGTTTTTGACATAATACTATGAAAGTACGAATGTTTTGGGAGTTTTCTTTTAACTACAAACTCAAAGCCACTGAGGCTTTGGCCCAGTAGTAAGAGGTACTACCTCTTTTGGTGGCAACCCAATGTCGACACTTGGGAAGGCGTATATTGTAAATATTAAGGAGGTGGGGTAAAGACAGCGAGTTTTAGCACGTATTTGAGGGTGAGTTGTAGTAAAAAGTAAGGTCGTCTTGGGGATCATCGGGCTATTCTGGTGCAACTGTAAGCTGGAGTTTTAAGTTTTTGAAAGACTTTTCATTAGCGTGTAAACCCAACAAAAGCCACTTTAGTATGGGATAACAACTTTCAAATCTATTAGGCGTGACAACTTTTAAGTCTATACCTTACTGTAACTATAATCTAGTTGAAACAAAACATATTAAATAACTAAAATGGTAAGGCCATCCATATGATCCATATGATAAGTCAACGCAAATATATATCATTCAATCTTACACAAACAAGTTGACAATTTCCTACATTTAGATATTCAGGGTCCTTCATTTTGTGCCCCTCTCTCTCATTTCACATTTTCATTTATGGGACAAATCCTAGGCCCAAAAATGAAGATCAAGAAACTGAGGGAAACATGCTAAACACAAGGACCCTTAACATAATACATATTATTACAAACAAAAGAGTTTTAGGAGTCTTACCTTACCTGATACAAGAAACAACATTCACCTTTACTCTTCATTTTCAGCTTCCACGCCATCATCATCGACTTCATCACCATCGTCATCGTCGTTGTCGTCGGCATCTTCATCTTCATCTTCACTATCATCATCAGTCATGTTTTCATCTTCTAGAAATATCCATTGCTCTAGTTCATCAACTTCCTCATAATCATGCATATAAATATCATCCAAGTTATCCCACTTATCCGTCCCGAGCTCTTCCCCACGAGTCATCAGGTTCAAAAACGGTCTATTTAACGCTAACGAGTCAACCAGCTCATAATTGATAGAATCAGCTACTCCCAACCACCTCAACCCAGGAAAATAAGGTTTCTTCAACCACTGAAAAGCAAGTTTAGAAATCCCACCACAGTTGAACAAATCCAATGTTCTCAAACTACTACCATGCCACCTGTCACCATCCGCCATTGTCATTGACGCTAATGCTATCACCGACGTGTCACCAATAAGCGGACACTGTCTCATTCGAAGATCAACAAGCGGGATCCGATTCTTTGTAAGAAAAAGCACCCCACCGTTTGTGAGATTAGGCAGATTAGACAAATCCAATTCTTTTAACTCTCGGTTTGATCCCCCATTGAAGATAGAAGAAACACACTTGCTTGTTAACCGTTTACACCCTCTAATGGATAACTTAACAAGACTGCTTTTTGCACCCTTTTGTAAATATGATAAACCGAAATCGGTTACATCTGTTCCATCTAACAGCAAAGTCCTCAGTTTTGGAAGGTTGCTAATCGCTTGTAGTGCTTTATCACCAATATTTCTAGAATCTCTAAAATCAAGCATAATGAGATCCGTGTTTAATGCTAGTTGCAAAACAGCAGAATTTGTAAGCAGGTTGCAGCTTCTTAAGCTTACAAAAGTCAAAGCAAGTGAGGTGGCATACATGTCATGGAAGACAAGATCGGTCATACGGGTCCCGTTAAAGATTTTTAACTTATATAAGTTTGTGCAGGCATGAAGAAGAGTTTTGAAACCAGTATCTGTAACCTGGCAGAATCCTGCAAGACATATGCTTTCCGTGTTTATACAGCTGTCAGCCATAAACAGAATGCCCTGATCAGTGACTCGTCTGAAGAATGCTGGGCTAAACTCTTGGCTGCGAATAAGGGAAAGGTGTTTTAATCTTCCATGTTGGTTGACTAACTGAAGACCTTCATCTGTGAGGTCAAATGCAAACCCAGGCTCGATGACGGGCTGGTCGCGAAGGTCCAAATGGGTTAAATGAGGGAGTGTGTTTGAAATTATGTTGATCATGGTGTTGGAAATGTAGTCTACTGAAAGGCAGAGTTTGTGAATGTTTGGAAATACAGGTGGAGGGATATGATTGGGTGATTGATTTGGTGGCACAGTGGGGCTAAGTAGCTCTATGACCATTATTTGGGTTATGTACCCAATTTGAAGATAAGTGAGTTTCTCAGAAGCCAAAGTCCACACACGAGTAAAATCAAGGCGGCGGAATATTGAGGCGTCAAACATTAAGACAAGTTCCTGAGTAACAAAATAAGGTTTTAAGAATCATATTAAATAAAAGGGGAGTGAATACTAAGAGTGTCAATAATCATAAAAATATATAAAAATGAGAATGAATTAGAAATTTGGTCCTTGAACTTGCATCCATTCTGCAGATTTAGCACAAGACTTGTTTTCTTTTCCACTAACACTCTTAAAACCTAACTAATTCATAATAATCAAGACCATTACTCTAAGTCTCTAATGCTATAAGTTTGAGCCATTAAAAGTTAATGTGCTTGTAAGTTGCAACACAGCACTATAAAAGCGTAAACATCCAAACATGGGAACCTGAATCTATGTGATAACTAATGAGGGGGAGATATCTACATAAGCTGCCAACTTAATTGCCTAAGGCAGCCTTCGTGTTAATGTGCCATTAATGTCATATTATTGAACTGATTTCTTCATACATACGACATCTTCTCAAATCTTTGAACCCTCTCAACTAATAGACATTTATAAGAAAAACCACAGGTAAAACCCTTTTCTTCTCTCTCCTACATATTCAAACAAGTATGCCTGCATACATATATAGTGAGCCCGCCCATATATAAGTGCTAAATGGAGTCCTGATTTCATCCACCTTACTTACACCACCAATATCTGTTGTGATGGTGCTTACACACTATGGGAAAGGATTTACCTCATAATCAAAGCAAAAAAGTAAATAACAAAGAGACATCAAGCTAGATATCAATAAACCTTATTAAGAAAGGATTTAATGAGTTGACGAAAATAATCCTTATTTTCTACACTTGTTTAGCTTCAGTCAAAGCAAAAAAGTAACTAAGAAATAGGCATCCAGTTAGATATCAATAAACCACCCATGTCAAACATAATAGGATTTTTAGAATTGTGTTTTTGTCAAGTAATATATTCCTTGCATAGACTCAAGCCAATGCGTTGAAATTGCAAAACCAAACAAAATTTGGGTCATTTTACATATAAAAGAAAAGTTAAAAGCATAAATGCAATAGGATGCATCCAACTTGGCTACACTTTCACTTAATACAAAGATTACCAGTGCCAGAAGCTTCAACCTTCCTTTACCAGGACTACCAATATTTCTAGTCTTTGTATTTCAGTAAAAATGCTGCCAAATTGGTAGCATCTTGATGAAGATATATTTGTCCAAATAAACAGAGTAAATGATGAATTGCCCTATATCACATGAAGAATTATATGCCACACGTGAGCAAAAGATTCAAGATGCATTAGCTTGAAGTATTCAAAGGAAATGCGGTAAGTTTTGCTCTCAAAATAAACTACATTTTCCCCTTAAGAATGAATGAATGGTAATCAACTTCAGACCAAGATGGAACGCGATAAATTCTTGACACGTCAATACTCAACAAAAGCTTAGTTTTTTTTAATTGGGAACAGAACTTTCTTTAGGATTTTTGAATATCAAAAGCCGCCTTTAATGAAAATAATAAGTAAAAAAAAGAACAAAAAAGACACCCCTTGTTAACTCGAGTATTTAAAGGCAAACACTTATTAAGCCCATTACTTATCACCAGCCATTCTAACAAGTAATAAAACCTTACTTCCAACTGAGTGCAACCCCGGAGTAACTCCTCAATGTCACAGACATCATGTAACAATCCTCGATTATCGGCTACAGAACTCACATACAGCGACCTGGAGAAATGTAAGTAATGCTGCTAATTATATGTATACACTTAAAAGATTCAACATTACACACATTCGGATTCTGGAGGATCTAGCACATGATACAAAACTGAAGCTTAGAGACTGAGAAACACTGAAACCTAAAGCATAAGAAACACAGGTAATTATGGCAGTCTGCCACGTGCACGGGTACAATAGATTAACTTCATTAAAAGGTGCCACAAACTCATACAGGGCCTATATGGCACTTATCTAGTTACAACACCTAATCACCTAACAGGGTATCTAATCTTATGATAAAAGATATATATCCATTGAAAACATGTTCTCGTTGTAAATTTTCTCTCCAAAAAGACTTACGACTCGGTACTCTTAATTACCTTAAAGGCCAAACAAACTAGTTTTCCAGTTCTGAATTGATTTGGATTTTGTTACAAGCTGTTCTATTCAGAGAAAACTCGAAATTTTTATCTCAGATTCAGATGCAAACTCGAAATCAATTCAAACAAGCTATACAGAAAATTAAAATTCTTTAATCAAAAAGTGAAAGCCTAGATCTCTACCTATTCAGGTTGCATACAGATGACAAATGAGAGGATTAATAGTTTAATACCTATGCAGTTGATATCGCTGATATATCACCGATATACCAGTGATATATCGGTTATCGGTCCCTTGGTGAAATATCAGTCAAAATATCGGCCAGAATATCAATACCGATAATATCAGCGATATTGACCGATATTGATCAGATATTTGACCGAAATATCACCGATATTCCCAATATCAGTGTTTTAAGTCTTAATTATCAACTTTTAGTGTTTAATGTTAGTTTTTTTAAGTCTTAATCAATTCTTACTTGCTATGATTGCTAGTGTTTTGCAAGTTGCAAAAGGTTAATCTGTTAATGGTAGGAGACTATATTGAATTATTAGTGTTAAATTGCTATATATATGAATTTTACATGATATTAAAATTACTGATATCCCACGGATATCTCACTGCGATAACCGATATCTCAAATATCGGTCCCGATATTTTTCCGCATCGCATTAACTGCTTAGTTTAATACTGAACCAAATCCTTATAAAAAAATTCTCTGTCAATTTATTAAATGAACATTAAAGCAAAACCTAGAAAAATGTAATCAAAAATGCAGAAACCGTAAGGTAAGGAAACAGACAACAACCTTAGGTCTTTGCACCGCGCTCCGATCGCCGAAAGCAGCTTCCCGCTAAACTTATAACAATTCCGGAGCGACAGGTGAACCAATCCAGGCTGAGTAATGCAATCAATCGCCGATTCATTCAGCCTCCTGCAATCTAGCTTTAGGCTCCGAAGCGAAGCGTTCGGTAACAACAATCGCCGTAACCGATCGATCGAAGCAGCAACTTCCTGTCAATCAAAGCAATGAATGACGTCACTCTACAAAACAATTAATTAATGCATGTAAAGTTATAAATTGATTACAAGGAGGTGGAAATTAGGGATGAATTTGAAGATGTCTTGAGCGCAAACGCGGAAGGTTGTGCAAGTTAGGGTTACGGCGCAGATGGACGGAACGTCGAGTTTGGTGAGGATTGTGGTGAGGACTTCCGACGGTAGTCGATTGAGAGTCATATCTCCGGCGGTGAATTTGGGCTTCCGATTGGAGGATTCCGCCATTTTAGCAGACGGGTTTCTGAATATTCGGGTGGGAATGGATTTAGGAGACTGTATTGTATTATTATTGTATTGGATCTCAGAATTTCATTAATTATTTTTACACAAATGGATTGAGAAAGCCTGAGGATATAAAAGGGGAAGTGAATCCGTGCTTCGTGTAACCTTACACGTTAAACCTATCAAAATTACGTAGTTTTGATAAAAATTTAAAAGATTCCTAAAGTCCAATCCCTAAAACATAACAACGTCTGATGCTTCTTCTCTCTGATGCTTCGCGCAAACCCTGGGGCTCTCAGTTTACGGTGATCGACAAGCAAGAAGGACGAAGATTGATGAAGGAGGGCACAAAGCTATTAATCGTGCTCATTAAATCCTATGTCGTTTCGATCAGGTTCATATAGCAAGAAGAAGATTAATCATACAGAGACGTAAAGGTATTTCATATAGCTCTTTAATTGGCCAGGTTCATGATTATGATTGTATTGTATCTCCTATTTCTCTCTATTTACTAAATCAAAAGGTGATGACACATAACATCAGCAAATTTGTTAATAACATATATTGCGTCTTTGTGTTATTGAGAAATTCATGTGTTTTTAAATGTTTAATGATTACTTGTTAGCGACAAATGAAAAATGGATTTAAAAACGTTCGTATGTTATAAAGTCAAGTGTGGTTTATTCCTATAATAATGTTTTAACTTTTAATCAATCATTATAATTTTCTTCAAACAAGATTTGATTGGCTACGAATGAAAAAGTTGTGAAACCGGTATCTGGAACCTGACAGAATTCAATGGTTCTCTTGTTGATGGACTTCGGCCTCCAATGAAATATTAACAAGTGCAAAGCACATGACATACCTTGATGGTTTTCTATTCAAATCTATCTACTCCGTTAGTTTTGGTCTGAAAATCATCTCCGTGATGTTTGGTCATGTTTTCGTCTCCGTCGTGAGTTTTCATAAAAAGTAGAAATTCGTGTTTTTTTTAAATTCATCTGACCAGATGAATTTCAAGTGTTTTGTCTTCGGAAACGATTTTCAAAAAAACATGCATCACCACCACCATCATCATGATCTCCACTTTCCGGCAACTGGCACCACCACCACCACTCCACCGCTGGCAAAACCCACCTCAAAAAACCCATCTTTATTCTGTGGTTGTGATTGGATGAATAAATAAAAGGCTTTCTTCTAATGTAAGCTGAAACCGTTGTTTATCTTTATTGACTGTGATAACGGGGCGGCCGAAACAGGTTTGATTCAGAAGCTCGATTTGTTCCGAGTTAGCCGCAAGAACAACGCTGCAACCCGAGAGTACAGCTTGAGAATTGAAATTGATTAAAGAAGATTGAAGATTTGAAATAGAGATTGAAATGGGATTTGCAAATGCTTGTGCTTCTGACCCTTTTCCTATCCATCTTGGTGCCATTAAAATACAACCTTAAGACAAAATATAATACAGCCAGATCTTTATAATTATGTTCAAATTACAAACAACAGAAGTAAGAAAAGATACAATCTGAAGGGTTATTAGGGATGGAGATGAAGATGATGATTTGGTGGATTTTACGTGAAGAGACGAAATTCACGTGAAATTCGGTCAGACGAATTTAAAAAAAAAACACGATTTTCAACTTTTTTGAAAAACTCACGGCGGAGATGAAAACATGACCAAACATCACAGAGAAGATGGTTTTCGCGGAGACAATTTTCACACCAAAAATAATGGAGAAGATGGATTTGAAGAAAATTATCAAGTAGGGTCAGACTCTTTATACGTGTCAATATTTTAGTGACCGCCGAAATCCGTTGGGCTGGAAACCAAATGCATCGACGGAGATGGTTTTGATTGGATTATTTTTGGAAATTTTTTGAAATTTGACATATTTTGAGTTTCTCACTCATCATTTAGCCTATTTTAAGAATTTTCCCTTTTATTAAATACAAAGGAGATGAGATATGTGAAGGTGGCTCAGGGATGGCAATAAGTCTAGGTTTTTTTCTCTTGCTTCAATGAAAAAAACTTATTTATCAAAGAAGTCATCTTTCATTTAGGAATATCTTGGATTGGAATTATTGGAGTCCCTTTAAAGGTAATCGCTCTCGCTTGACGGACTCTTCAAGATCAGTTGCCTACAACCGATAATTTAATAAAGAGGAAAAACATTTTGGGCTGAGTATCTGCAATTATTGTATGGTGTTGGGCAATGTCGTGGATCGCGTATTTACTTCATGCTATGTAGCGTCCGTCATTCGGCAAAGCATTAGTTCTTGGTGCGATGTCCCTCCGATTTTTGCTTTCTATGTTACTGACATTTTGATGTCCATAAATACATCCCAGAAACCAAGCATAAGAGAAAGATTGTGCAATCTATTTTAATGATTGTGTGTTGGTGTATCTAGAAGGCGCAAAACAATTTAATATTTTTCAACCAACCCATAAAGATCGAGAATATGCTCGGTGACATCAAAGTGTTAAAGCTTCTTTGGATTAAGAATAAATCAAATTGTTTGTTGGATATAGATTTGAATAACTGGAATGATTTGTAGTTTATGTACTTATTTTATTTTTTATTTTTTACTTTTTAGGGAAACTAAATGTCACAACAATAATAAAACTTGGGGCCTTGTAATTAAAAAACTTTAATAAAATAATGATGAAATGTAATTATTATTTTATGATAGCATCTCTTAGTGATTTAGTGGATTTATATATACTTTTTGTTTATATATCACAACTATTATATATAACAATATTTTACAAATTTCTTATAAGACTCATATTTACTGTTCATTAAATTTGCTGCTTCACTTGATAATACCTTATGCTTCGTTGTTTGTACCATACTAATATTATAATATCTTTTCATGGCTTCTTTATAATATAACGATGGCAGTGGCACCGCCCCTTCACTTGATGGCCAGCTTCTCTCTCTCTACCGGTAACACTACCCTGGCTTCTCTCTTCCTTTATACCGCCGGCCACCTCGCCTCACCGTCCACACCTCACCTGCGTAGCCTAATCGTCACTGTCTCTTTCTCTCTTTTGA
Source organism: Bidens hawaiensis (assembly GCF_021521415.1). Taxonomy (NCBI): domain Eukaryota; kingdom Viridiplantae; phylum Streptophyta; class Magnoliopsida; order Asterales; family Asteraceae; genus Bidens; species Bidens hawaiensis. The sequence continues at coordinate 154,740 of NW_027505267.1, read as the reverse complement.
TCCACCGTATGCGGCACCAACCAGATCGTAACAATTGTCTTTAATCGTGGTCATCCGCATGCGGTTGGGGATGTCGGGCTTCGGTGGCTGCATGGTGGTGTAGTCGCGGTGCGACATCTTCAATATTTGAAACCCCTTGATCTTTTAATGTTGCAGTGGGTTCGGGGGAGACGGCTGACCTACTGTTGTTGGCTTCCAAAGGAGTTCATTCAACTATTGTTTGGTTCCATGACATTTGTTTGAACTAAGAGGCCCTCAATTTGAACATTGACTTTTTGAAAGCATGTCTGTCAGTTTTGAATATCAAGAGGTGCTATGTTTTGGTGTTTCTTAAGTGAACAGGCCTGCTAATGTTTGTTATAATAAATGTTATAATTGATGATGGGTTTGGGGTTTAGGATTCTCCCTTTGTTTTTACTTGAATCTATTGTGTATTGCAGCTAAATGGCTTTCGGTTAGGTATTTAGTTTACTTGACTGATAGATAATTAGCTAGATATTACTTATGGCTGATATTTATTGTTGGCTTCATGGCAGGAGTTGCTGTTTTCATTCTTTGAGATTAGCTTTTAGGCAAAGTTTGTAATTCTTTTGTTGTGTGCTACTTTTATAGCTGCAGTAGTATGGTTGATTACTAGCTTTGTGTTTAGCTTTCGTTGTTCATTTGAGGCCTACAGTAATTACACTCAGATTACCATTGACATTGTTGTGTAACAAGGAGATTTTTGGTAAAACTTCAGTCTAAAGTACTATGAAGACAGTTTACTATCTAGCTCTGCAGTCTATGTTGCAACCATGGCGGATATCTGAGTCTCGAATTGTTTTCTTTTGGTTTGTGCTTTTGTTATTCTTTTGATTTTTGGATGTTGACGATACCTTCTTCAAAACCCAGCACCGCACGCGGGTCTAAATTCTAGTTATATATAACAATCAATGGATAAGTTTAGTTATGTTAAGCTCTGATTGGGTCATTTGACGACACCGTATTTATTAATTGGTTTTTTTTCAATTCCCATTATTTTTTTTTTGGTTCTAGTTTATACCATGTTTGAAATCTATGCATTGCACGAGTAATTGATAAACATAAAAATTGAAACACAAGTTGGTTTTTACTTTTTAATAACACCCATTAGTTCTCTAAAAAAATCACTATTTAACCTTCTTAGTCACAGCATTTGCATAACTAAACAATTATTATCCTTTTTGCTTCAAAGAGTAGCACAACAATTTAGTAATTATCTAATCTTGTTCTACCTAAAACATTCATCAAAAAGAAAAACTTGGGCCATGATCCAATCCCTGGTAAACCATCACAGATTATGTCCATTCACTATCAAAATCAAGAATCCATGGCTCTAACATTTCCATAAATCATTGAAACCTTAAACATCCAAACATTTTCCAGTTTCAACATGTTCCATAACAAAAACTAGAGCTGATCAAAAAAACCGGTTCCTAGAGCCGAACCGGTGGACCTGAACCGGAACCGAACCGGTTCCTACCCGTTTTTGGTAGGAACCGGACCCTATCTGATTCAACCCGATGATCCGTGACCGGTTCTTGCGTTTCTGAGTGGGGGCGGGTAGGAACCGGAACCGAACCGGAACCGGTTCCTAACCGGTTCCATCCGGAACCGGTTAGGAACGATTCTAGCCGTTGGATCGATTAAGCCGTTGGAAATCGTTTTTTTGGCCGTTTTTTGACCGTTGGGGTCAAAAATAGCCGTTTTTGGCTCCCCCAAGCACCCCACTACTAGTATAAATAGGTATTTGGTGTCATGGGTTCATCACAACACTCAAAACGCAAACCCGAACGCAAAAAAATACAAAAAAAACGCTATTACAACGTTTTGAGTTCTCTAATCTCTTGTTTTCTCTTCTTCTATATTCATATTTGTTGTTATGGCTGCCTCACAATCATCGGTTGGTCAAGGTTCCAACGCCGAACCAAGTTTCGTTCGTATTGTACCTCATAATCGTAATCAAGAGATTTGGTGCAATTGGGATTTGGTTGAATTGAGTGACCATTCATTGAAGGCTCGGTGCAAGTTTTGTGGGGTTTATTTAAACCCACTTTCGAATTCAAATTTGAAGAAACACATCGAAAAACCGTATTGCAAGGCGTTGAAAAAGAACGTCGATTCGCAACAAACGCAAATGGATAGTGAAGGCGGAATATTTACATACCAAATTGATCGAGTTCACATTAGGGATTTGGTTTTAGGGCTATGGAACCACATTATGTTCGAATCGAGACCTGATTAAGGATTAATACGTAGATTCTACAGAATTGCACATATGTATATAATGTTTGAAGAAGCAAGTAGATTATAAAGATGATTTTGTGCCTAAACTTTTAATTTCCTGTATTATAAAGATTCGGTCTGTATCTGACGTTTTTAGGGCTATGAAATTAATAGCATTGCGTTTGTGTCCTAGTTATGGATAGGCCTGTGAACGAACCGAACAAACACGAGCAAGGGTATGTTCGTGTTCGTTCATTTAACTTTAAACGAACATGAACACTTAGTTGGACAGATATTTATGTTCATGTTCGTTTGTGTATGAAATGAACATGTTCGTGTTTGTTTGTTTAAAATCTAAACGAACAGTTCACAAACATAGATGAACATAATTGAACAAATATATATGAACAAATGTAGATAACTGAAGATGTCTTCTACTTCTAATGTTGTCCCGCTAGATATAGAATTTGAAGGTAACGATGGACCACCTCCTACTCCCTGGTTTAACTTTCAGAAATGGGCTATAATAGGAGGGATCATTATGGTAGTCATGTTGATGTGCTACCTGTTGGTAGCAGTCGGCGTATTCAAATACGCAAAGCCGGCAATAGAAACCGATGTTAAAGAGGTAACTGTGAGAGATGGCTTCCATGTTGAAGATGGGCTTGGAGTGGGGTTCCACTTGCCTAGGCAACTGAAGCTCACCCCGAAACAGGCTATGTTTAAGCTCACAGCAGAAGTAAAAAACCAAACCTGTAGCTCAGTCACAAGTTTGAATTACACCATCAGCAAGGATCAAATTCAAATTTTGAAGCTTGAGTTCAAGTTAACGCCAGTGGAGATGTCATTTAATAATGAAATTATTTGGTTTAGGTTGACCAGGGGGTTCAAGATGTTGGCTGCTATCCCATCGTTTCTCCAAAACCCCATCAATCCCAAGTTTGAATGCGGTTTTGGGATAGTGCCTACCGAACATGACAATATTCATTCTAAGAGTTGTTGACCGATTGGCGAAGAAAAATAGCTACTTGATCATTTTTCTATTAATATATATATATATATTATTTTTCTTATTATATTAAGTTGTTTCAAATATCTGTGTTATCATTTGTTATAATCAAAATTCAACCTTAAACACTTGCTTTTGATTATAGCAAACAATAACACAAATATTTGAAACAACTTAATATAATAAGAAAAATAATATATATATTAATAGAAAAATGATCAAGTGGCTGTTCTTCTTCGCCAATCGGTCAACAACTCTTAGAATGAATATTGTCATGTTTAGTAGGCACTATCTCAAAACCGCATTCAAACTTGGGATTGAGGGGGTTTTGGAGAAACGATGGGATAGCAGCCAACATCTCGAACCCCCTGGTCAACCTAAACCAAATATTTACATTATTAAATGACATCTGCACTGGCGTTAACTTGAACTCAAGCTTCAGAATTTGATCCTTGCTGATGGTGTAATTCAAACTTGTGACTGAGCTACGGGTTTGGTTTTTTACTTCTGCTGTGAGCTTAAATGTAGCCTGTTTCGGGGTGAGCTTCAGTTGCATGGGCAAGTGGAACCCCACTCCAAGCCCAACTTCAACATGGAAGCCATCTCTCACAGTTACCTCTTTAACATCGGTTTCTATTGCCGGCTTTTGCTTATTTGAATACGCCGACTGCTACAAACAGGTAGCACATCAACATGAATACCATAACGATCCCTCCTATTATAGCCCATTTCTAAAAGTTAAACCGGGGAGTAGGAGGTGGTCCATCGTTACCTTCGAATTATATATCTAGCGGGACAACAGTAGAAGACATCTTCTCTCTTTGTTTTTGAGAAATTAACTACTAAAGATTGTATGTATGATTTTTGGTTTTGTTATCAAAGTTGTGATTTTTGGTTTTGTTATATATATATAACCAATAAGGATTTGTTTTAGATTGCGTAATTAACATCATTATTTCATTAAGTGATTATAGCTGTATTACATTGAATGGAAAATGTTGTTGCGGGCAAAGACACACTACATTTTCCATTGAACGAAACTTGTTCGTTATGGGCAACAAGCTACGCCTCTAACCCTTTTTAGATAGCAAAACTAAAGATGATTGGAAAATTTTAATTGATGATTTTGTGCTAAAACTTTGAATTGCGTGTATCATAAAGAGTTGAAGTCAGTTACTATTTTGTAGTACACAAGTGAAGATGGATTATGTTTGCTGTTTCTTTGATTGGTTAAAACATTGATATTTTTTGCACTTGATTTAGCGGCCTTTATGCGTGCTCGAAGTTAGGACTCATTTTTTTTGTGTAAGGCCCCGTCACCGCTAACCCTACTTTCGTATTGGATTTACTCATAAACACAGTTCTAAATATCAGAGTTAATTAAAAACTTTACGCGGAATATAAAACTTTCATAAAACATTACATATCAATTCATAATCATGTCTTAAAACATTCCTCTTGTCTTTCAAAATCAAAACATAACTTATAAAACATATCAGATCTTCAGATGCCAGGCTTTAGTCTTCTGCCATGTGTCCTCCACTCAAGCCAGCTGTCCCATCCTACTCACCTGCGTGCATACTAAAAGTCAGCTACGCTGAGTGAGTTCTAGTTAATCATACAATACCATACAATACCTTATTACATACATACGTACTTAACCTCATAAGTTTCTTTCATACACACATAAGTACTCATACCTTCATTCTTACTTACATACTTTCTTTCTTACTTACATACTTTCTTTACATTCATAATCATACGTTTTAAAGAGCCTTTCGCCCTATAACCTCACAGATATTATAAGGGTCTGGTCCCTAACATCACAGATATTATAAGGGTCTGGTCCCTAACATCACAGATATTATGAGGGTCTGGTCCCTATCCTCACAGATATTGTAAGGGTCTGGTCCCTAACATCACAGATATTATAAGGGTCTGGTCCCTAACATCACAGATATTATAAGGGTCTGGTCCCTTGTTTTCGAATATTAGTAGGGTTCGATTCCCTCTTCGTTACCATACAACCATACATCATACCTCGAGTATTATTAGGGCTCGGTACCCTTTTCGTAACCATACAACCATACAACCGTCATTTCCTTCTTTTATTAACTTTATTACGTTCATACACATAAACATACATATCATACTTACCATATTTATAACGTTACAACCTGACAGTACGTGCAATATCCGAAGATCGTTCACGTACCATCAAGCATTCATTCATACATATCACATATATCACATTTGGCATACACTTATCTCTTAGGATAAATGTATTAACAACACATCAAGTATGCACACAGCCCCGAAAACATAACAAGGAATGGGGCTATAAACTCACCCGGATCCTGTTACGCTCGCCGTTGATCGTAATTCCTTTCCTTAACTGGGCTCGGCAAACTGTATAATATTTACACATATCAATTAACTACTACTACTCGTTTTGTATTTCTATCTATATATGACCCACAACGAACGGGGGTCCGGGGGCAGCGCCCCTGGCAGCGGGGTTCTAGGGGCGGCAGCCCCTAGCGGGGTCCAAGGGGCAGAGCCCCTGGCTGGGGTTAAGCTGCCAGGTCAGCTTGGAAAAATTTTATTTTCGATAACTGCCTTAACACATTTTCCATTAGGTTTTTAATTTATTTTCTAAACGAACTTCACTTCAGGCGAAGTTAAACCTCGGGCGAACTTGGCTTCAGGCGAAGTTAAACCTCGGGCGAACTTGGCTTCAGGCGAAGTTAAACCTCGGGCGAACTTGGCTTCAGGCGAAGTTAAACCTCGGGCGAACTTGGCTTCAGGCGAAGTTAAACCTTAGGCGAACTTGGCCGTAGGCGAAGTTATCCTTAGGCGAAGTTACGCTTGAAGGCGAAGTTACGCTTGAAGGCGAAATTCATCAGGCGAACTTAATCTTGCAGGCGAAGTTATCGCGTTGCAGATCTGTTTGCCCATAAATCCTTCGTTTCTTAGCCAAATAACTCGATTTTGGTACCCACGGAATCGTATGATCGGCGCCTACAAATCCCAACCATCAAATCGGCCTAAAATCGACGTTTTAGGGGTCCGATTTGGGCAGTTTGGGTTTCGGGTCCGGTTAACCCATCCAATCCTAACCATTTTCAGTAATATTAGCTTTGGTGGATTTGTTCTTACCTTACCAACTCAGATCTATCAACAAAATCTCGGGTCTCGGCTTCGAATCTTGATCAGTTAAAATGTGTGTGTTTTGAGTGTGTGAAGAAAGAAGGTGGAAATGAAAGATTGGGTTTGGGATGGGATATTTATATCCCTCTAAGCCCACGGACCCGGGGCCCATTCTCATTTAACCCATCTTACGCAATCTAAGCCCAACTCCCTCCTTACCCGACATTAAATAATTAACAACGTGAAATCACTAAACATAACTTTCTTTATTTATAATTAAAACTTTAGGATGTTACATTTTGTTAGTGCGTTTTAAACTATGGTTATGTTATTATTGTATAGATAATATAATGGAGCATCTCTCATATGAAAACTAGGTTTCTCTTGCATCATATATGGTACATTAGTGATGGTGAAATTCGTGTTTTTACCTATGATTCTGGAAACTACTTGATACATTGCTAAGAAAGGAAAGCCTTTTGAAAAGTGCAAACGTTTTGTTAACTATCATTATCATTTTTTAGTGTGGGCTGATTATGCACTTTTGTGGTTGTGTCGTTATGAGTTATGACATCTGGTTCTGGCACTTTTGTGAATAAAGTAGCCTGTAATCATTTTTCTTGCTTTCATGATCACTTTGTTGCTAATATTTGGATTATATTTTGGAGTTCTTGAATTTTCTTATATTTTTATGTGTAGATGGCAAGATCAAGGAAGTTTTGCTTCGATTTGGGGAGATGGTGGGTGAACAACTTAGCAAAGAAGGTATGGAGGCTCGTGAAATCTATGAAAAGGTTAGTGATGAGTTGAAAGCTTTACCAGGTATCACTACGAAAAAACGGTTCAAAGCAGCTCATTTGATTGGTAAAGATGTGGATCTAGGACGTTCTTTTCTTGCGTTGACAATAGAAGAGAAAATTGAGATGGTCGAGTTGTATACCGATGGTTCAATGGGATAGTTGTGTATGGTTGAAGTATGTTTTGTATGTGAATTGGTTTTAACTATGGTTGATGTTTTTTGCTTAAAAACTATGTTTTGTATGTGAATTGGTTTGATCAATGCATATTTTGGTTGGAATTTATGCATCTTTTTATATGTTTTTTATTTTTTAATAAATATTTGTTATGAAAAAAATACTTGTGCTAATGATAAAGTTGATATAATTCACTGTTTATTTTCTATGTACCAAACAAGAGAAATGATTCTCAGCTATATTTCTCTACTGAAATCTCTGTACTACCAAACAGAACAGTCAATTCTCATTCTCCAGACCAATTCCCTTTCTCTGCAATTCCATTTCTCTATTCCATTTCTCTACAATTCCATTCTCTGTACCAAACACCCCCTTGGATCTTAACTTCGCATTGTAATCGGGAAGGGAGGGTGGTGATCTATTGTTGGGCTAGGCAGTGATGGACCCAGGTTTTTTATCCAACCGGGTCCCAATTTTTTGTTGTTTGGATTTTTCGGGTTGGGTCGAAACAAGAAATATAATAAAAAACAATATAATAATAAAAACAATATATGATCAATACTTAGTACTAAAAAACACACAAAATACGATGTCATTTAAAACGAGAAAAATAAAACATTACAAATTTTTAAAGTTGTTCCCGTCGACATTTATAGCTTGTTTGGGCCATCCTTTACTAATCACATTTAGTGTTCTTTGCTATTTACTTTTTGCTCAACAATAAAAAAATCACATTTAGTGTTATGGTTGAGTAACGTTATTAAACTGTTCATAGTTGAGCTTCATCATCTAAATAATTATTAAATAATTATTCATATAATTAAAGAAGTACCTAAATAATTATTAAGTGAATTATTCATATAATCAGGGCATAGTCGTACAATAATCGCGTGATTTAGTGTTATAATTGCAATAATGTGGATTTAGTTGTTGTATCGCATGTACATTATTATATAAGTAATTTAATAATCACCCCAAATGTACGAGTGAAAACATTATGTAGTATTATTTTAGTTAAAAATAATGATCTTATACACAGTTGATTGGTATAAGTTGTTTCACTAATATTGGGTAGGAAATTTATAAAAGAAAATAAAAACCCAAAGCCTATGAGAATAGAACATGTGGCACTCCATACGGAAAACAAGAAACTTACCACTCCATCAAATATTCACTTTCAACCGGTAATTTATGTGAGGTCCTTAAAAAATTTAATATACCGATTTTAAAAACCTTTTAAAAAATATTGGTGTTCTGGGACCCCATTCTCCTATACGTGGGTCTGCCCCTGGGGCTAGGACATATTGGTGTAGTTGTTTTGGTGGTTGTGTTCTTGTTGTTACTAGTATCTTGCTAGTATCGTTTGTTTGTTTTAATAAATTTTGCTTTGATTGGCCGGTTTGAAAAAATAGATATAATAATAACTTCATTAATATAATCATGACAATTAATTATTATGTTACGATTTTATCTCTTATTTAATTATGACAATTAATTAGTGGATTCATATATAACTTCTTATTTAATATAAAGTTAAAATGTAAAAGGAGATAAAAACGAGAAGTGTGAGAAGAATTTATGGTCACACAAAAACATCTTTAAACAAATCATAACTCAATATAAATAAAAATCAAAAAAATTTAAAAAAAACTAAAATGTTTTCCCCATCATTCCCATTCCAAAAAAAAAGATACAATACTTATAAAAAAAGACATAATGACAAAAATAATCAAAAACCACAATGATTATAAAAAAGACACAATAGATCGCAAAATATAAACAATGCCGAACAAAATATAGCACAATGTTAAATAGTATAACATAATATCAAGAATAATAAAGCGCAATGTCAAGGAAAAAATACAAAGTTAATGACGAAAATAAACAAAAAACACAATGGTAAATAAAAAGAAACAGTGATCTTTATCCTCAACATTTTTTTAGAACGAGGAAGACGGTGGAAACATTTTTGTGTTTTTACTTTTTTCTTTTTTTTATTAAATTTTGAATTATGATTTTTAAATTAATTTATTATTATTTTTTAAAAAGTTTTTTTGTAGCGACAAATCCTTCTCATTTTTGTCTTTCTTTGTAGAATAACATGATCTATATTAGTTTTATTGGTTCTATTTCCTATTTTTTATGAAGAGAATGAATCTTTTTATCGAAGGATTAGAGAAAAAAAAAGGGTTCGGATCTCCTGCGGGAATGATATGGAAGAGCCAAAACAAAAACATAGTGGTATTTGCTAGCAACAACATAATGGAGGCAGTCGATCAATATAGATTAATCCGAAATCTGGTTCAAATCCGACATAGCACCCATAGGTATATAAGAAATGTATTGAATCAATTCTTTTTAATGAATAGATCCGATCGCAACTTAGTTATATATATTTCAAAAAAGTATGTCTTTCACCTACTTTGTTTCGCTAGAAAATCGTTACAAGTGGATATCTTTCACCCTCTATCTTACCTCTCTCTTACAAGTTGGAACCACAAGTAACAACCCTCAACAGATAAAAAAAATCACTGGAGATGCTCTTAGATTATTTATAAATTAGAAAAAATCACTATTAAAGTTTTTGAGTCACAGCATTACTGCTATCTAGGGGTGGTAAATATGACCCATGGGTTGAATGGGTTGTAATAAAATATATATAATGGGTTAGAATTGGTCAAGCTAAAAAAAGAAACTGATTAAAATGGGTCAAAACGGGTTGACATTTTTTTATGGAACGAGAAAAACGGATGAAACTTTTCAGTTTTTTTACTTTTTAAGTTTTTTATATATATTTCGAGTTATGATTTTTTAATTATTTTTTTTTGAATATTTTAGTGAGGGGTTTTTGAAATCTCAACCCATTTGACATATTTCAAAAACCCCTCATTAAAAAATTCAAAAAAAATAATTAAAAAATCATAACTCGAAATATAAATCAAAAACTAAAAAATTAAAAAAACTAAAAATTTCTTCCGTTTTTCTTGTTCCATAAAAAAAATGTCAGCCCGTTTTGATCCGTTTCAATCATTTACTTTCTTTAGCTTGACCCATTCTGACCCACTGTATACATTTTATTACAACACATTCAACCTACGGGTCGCATCTGCCACCCCTACTGCTATCATCAAAAATCAATAACTTAGCAACTAATATCCTTTTTATTCGAAAGAAATAGAACACTTCATATCCGAACAAAGCTTAGTAACAATCTAATCTTGTTTTACTTGTATGTTCATCAACATTCATCGACGACCGGGGCATCCCTAATCATCGACCACTTGTGCTACCTATTCCCTCATCATGGATTCACCCCTAATCATCTACGCTACTGCTACTGATACATGTTATTTGTTCAATCAGTGAGTTTCTAGTTTGTTCGATCCATATGGGTTTAATTATACTCTGCCACTACTAATATGGGTTGAATCCTACTTTTTATTTTTTGCTTGTAGACTTGTAGTTCATAATTTGAAAGTAAATATTGTTATTGAACGGAACAAATGTACACAGGGAAAAAGTTATTTTTGCATGTGATTCTTTTGCATGCGCTGCTCTGAGTCCTTTCACGATGATAACGCATAATGACTATAATAATGTGATTATGGTTTGTAACTATGAAATAAACATTTGTAACATCACTGTTCTTTTATCCAAAATATCTTATGCTTTACGTGTTAACCTGAAAATATAAGGGTGCTTTAGTGTTATATAAGTGTGCTTGATATTAGTCGCGAATCAAATGCTTTAAACTCTGTCAACAATTCTAAGCTACCAAATCCATTGTTTTTAGATGTTTTTACATATTTAGTTTCGTATATACATTTTTAATGTATGTGGTAAAACTTTTGATACACTAAATGTTGTTTTGGAAATTTTTGTGTTTAGGTTTGAAAATTTGGGCAATTTAAGGATGGAAATTGAAGATGCAAGAAGAAAGTCCATTCGGAACTCGGAATTGATTTTAATTGATGTTATGAATTGCTTTTGTAATTTTGTGGATTTTTGTTTCATATACGAATTATGCATCATTTAAAACTTTTATGCTCGTTATAACAATCTTTGTGTCATTACACATGTATATTTATTGTGTCCCTAAACAGGTTTTTAACGTGTTAACATGCTTCTAGACAAGTTTGTGTTCGTGTTTAGGAAAAAATGACACGATTAATATTCGGTGTTGTGTTTGTGTATAACACCACATGTGTTCATATCTTATTGTGTCGTGCTAGCTCTAGATTGAGGCCCAAAGCATGTTACAAGATATGGTTGGTTAAGGTGACCATCAACCCGAGATTTGAAACCCTAAAACACCAGCTGTGTAACTGTGTTTCCGGGTTCCACTTAAAGAAATAAAGAAAAGGAAAGGGAGGGAAAGAAAGGAATGAGTGTGTTGCCGAGTTTTTTGATGGAGAGAATAGAAAAAAAAAGATAAAAATGTTATGTTCTCGAGTTTCATTAAAGGGAAGAAAAAGAGAGGGAAAGCGAGATTTTTTTCGGAGTGAATTGAGAGGGATATGTTTCCATCTAAATTGGAACATGAAGGTAAGGAAATAAAGAGAAGGGTACAGAAGAGGAGAAAGGGAAGGCTTTCCTTTCTCTCGTTAACTCATTAAGTAAACTCGAGAACAGTTGCAAACGAGCAAAAATAAGCATGAATATTAAAACACCCGTCGATTTTAGCACCGAACAATTCTCTAAAATAAGTTCACATGGACGGCCAAAAACGTCATATGAAAATTAACTTAGATGATAGATGAATCCGAAGAAATCACTATTTAACCTTTGCATCATTTCCAAAACCAGACAATTATTAGTCTTCTTGTTTAAAAAAAATAAATACAACTAATAAGGATCTAGCTATGGTTTACTTGTATATTCGTCAACATTATCACAAGATAAATAATATTAGTTTGGCTTTCTGATACTAGAAAAACATTTGGCCCGTAATCAAATCCCAGGTTAACCATCACTGACTATGTCCAACCATCATAAAAAAATGTTCTTGTATTAAAACCTTAAAACAACCGAACATTTTCAAGGTTTCAGCATGGTCTTTTAAAGTTCCATATCTAAAATTCTAAATCTGCATCAACATAAATAAAATAACTAGCCTCACTTCTAGAGAGAGCAAGTAATGCTTCTTTGATGGTGTGACCACATTTGTGCTCCAGGCATCCCACAAACCGGAAGCAGATGACTTCATTCTCTTTCTGCAGCAGCAGATTTTTTCTTAGTAATATTTTCAGTAAACGCTTCAGCAATGGAGCCAACAGCATCAGAATTGATGCAACTATTCTTTTTCGTTTTGTTTGGCCCCCTTATCAGTAATTAGTAATATCTTATATATTTCAGCCCGAACAACTTCAATCTCACCAGCAGACATTTTTCCCAGCCGACCACATCATCAACACCAACAATACCACCTTTACTAACCTTACCAATATCATTGCCATCAACTTCAACTTCAACTTCAACTTCATCATCATCATCATCATCATCACCACCACCACCACCACCACCACCACCATCCTCATCCTCATTACCAGCATCATCATCATCATCATCATCACTATCAACTTTATCATCATCATCTTTATTACCATCATCATCATCTTCATCATCACTAGTATCAAACATCTTCTCGGGGTCAAAAACGCTATCATAATCAATCATGATAATATCATCAAAGTCATCCCACCTATCCGTCTGGAGATGTTCCCCACGAGTCATCAAGTTCAAAAACGGTCTATTTAATGCCAACAAGTCTACCAACTCATGATTTTTGGAACCCCTTACTCCCAGCCACCTCAACCCAGGAAAATAAGGTTTCTTTAACCACTGAAAAGCAAGTTTAGTAATCCCATCACAGCCATACACATCCAATAATCTCAAACTACTACCATGCCGCCTGTCACCATCCGCCATTGTCATTGACACTAACACCATCACCGACATGTCACCGATAAGCGGACACCTTCTCATTCGAAGATCAACAAGCGGGATTCGATTCTTTGCAAGAAAAAGCACAGCGCCGTTTGTGAGATTATCCAGACCAGACAAATCCAATTCTTTTAACTCTCGATTTGACCCACCACTAAAAATTGAAGAAACACACTTGCTTGTTAACCCGTTACACCCACTAACGGATAACTTAACAAGACTGCTTTTTGCACCCTTTTGTAAATATGACAAACCCAAATCGGTTACACGAGTATAATCTAACAGCAAAGTCCTAAGTTTGTGAAGTTTGCTAATGGCTTGAAGTGCTTCATCACCGATATTACTAAAATGTCTAAAATCAAGCACAATGAGATCCCTATTTAATGCTAATTGCAGGACAGCAGAGTTTGTAAGCAGCTTACAGTTTCTTAAGCTTACAAAGGTCAACCCAAGTGAAGTAGCATGCATGTCATGAAACACGAGATCGGTCATGCGGGTCCCGTTAGAAACCTTAAACTCATGTAAGTTTGTGCAGGCATGAAGAAGAGTTTTGAAACCAGCATCTGTGACATGACAGAATCCTGCAAGTGATATGCTTTCCATGCTTGTACAGTTGGCAGCCAATAACAGAAAGCCCTCATCAGTAACATATCTGAAGAACGTTGGATTATACTCTTGGCTGCGAATAAGGGAAAGGTGTTTTAATCTTCCTTGTTTGTTTATTAACTTAAGGCCCTCGTCTGTAAGATCGGCATCACAACTAGTTTCAAGAATGGGATGGTCTCGAAGGTCCAAATGGGTTAAACGAACGAGAGTGTTTGAGATTATGTTGAGCATGGTGTTGGAAATGCGGTCTACTGTAAGGCAGAGTTTGTGAACATAATACAGGTGGAGAGATATGATTGGGTGATTGATTTGGTGGCACAGTCGGGCTAAGTAGATCTATGACCATTTCTTCCGGAATGAACCCAATTTGAAGATAAGTGAGTTTATCAGAAGCCAAACTTAAGGCAGAAGTAAACTCGGTGTCGGTGAATAATGTAGCATCAAACATCAAGACAAGTTGCTGAGGAATAAAATAAGGTTTTAAAAATCACATCAAATTAAATGCAGGCGTTCTAACAAGTAATAAAACCTTACTTCCAATTGAGTACAGCCTTCGAGCAACTCCTCAAGGTCAGAGCCATCATGTAACACCAGTTCTCTTTTATCAGCTATAGAACTCACATACAGCGACCTAGCATATAGTACAAAATCAAAAGCTGTGAAACCAAAAGCATAATAAGGTAATAATGGCAGTCTGCGATGTGAAATAGATTAACTTCATCAAAACGTGCGCCAAACAAATCAAACAAATTAGAGGTACAAACAATACACAAGATCGTGTTTTCAAATTAAAAAAAGTTCAAAACTTAATATCTACAATCCTCATTCATTGGACTATAAGAATTTGCAAGACACTAAAGCAAAACCTATAAAAATGTAACCCTAAAGTTTCTATTAAAACTAGCTGTATAAATTTACACACAAAGAACATGTAACAACCTTAGGTCTTTGCACCGATCTCCGATCATAGAAAAAAGCTTCCCGCTAAACTTATAGCAATTCCGGAGCGACAGTTGAGTCAATCCAGGCTGAATAATATGATCAATCGCCGATTCATCCAGCCTCCTGCAATCTAGCTTTAAACTCCGAAGCGAAGCATTCGGTAATAGCAGTCGCCGTAACGGATCAATGGGAGCAGCAATTTCCTGTAAAAACAATCAGTTAAAATAGAAATGAAACTCCTATAGCAGTTATTATACAAAAGAAGATATAATAAAATATATTACAAGGAGGTGAAAAGTAGTGAGAAAACTGAAGATGTCTTGAGCGCAAACGCGGAAGGTTCTGGAAGTTAGGGTTACGGCGCAGATGGACGGAACGTCAAGTTTGGTGAGAATTGTGGTGAGGACTTCTGACGGCAGTCGATTGAGAGTCATATCTCCGGCGGCCGGAGAGTGGTGGTGGTTCAATTTGCGCCTCCGATTGGAGGATTCCGCCATTTTTAGGGTTTCAAATTGTTAACTGAGTTGAGCGAGGGAATGAAGCTCATATAATAGAATGATAACTTACAATAGCAAACCTTCAACCATTGATGACTGCTAATTACACGCATACTTAAGAGGATATGAGACGGAAAATAAAATGGGTGTTATAATATTAGCCTTAATTACAACAAGATTATCGAAGTGATAAAGAGACAAAAGGATAGGAAAAGTGAGAATGTAATATATTTTGGGATGCCAGTACTCGTTATATATACACTCTATTTATAATGTTAGAATACTATTTAGGAACACTATTTAGGGAGACAAGTGCATATAATTGGTTTGAAAATTTCATCCATTATTTGCAAGTGTCTTACCGACACTTTTATAACACTCCCCCTTGGATGACACATTTTCAAACTTCGGGGTCTTGAAGTACTGCCTCATTAAAAACCTTGCTAAAGAAAAACCTAATGGGAAAAAAACTTTAGCTAAGGGAAAAAGAGTGCAGCATATAACTCCCCCTCAAGTTGCAGGCCGTTACATCGTTCGTACATGGCGCATGCCAATATCATGGACATGTTTTCTGAATGTTGTTGTGGGAAGTGCTTTTGTGAAAAGATCAGCTGAGTTGTTGCTGGATTGGACATATCTCATCTCAACCTGATTGTCTTTATAAGGTCTCGAGTATACTCAAAGTATCTTGGTGGTATATGCTTTGTTCTGTCACTTTTGATATATCCTTCCTTCATTTGCGAGACACAAGCTGCATTATCTTCATAGATAGGAGTTGGAATTCGATCTTTCTCTAGTCCACAAGAAATCAATATGTGTCGTGACATAGATCTTAACCATACACATTCTCTTGAAGCTTCATGCAATGCAATGACTTCAGCATGATTTGAAGATGTTGCAATGAGTGTTTGTTTCTGAGAACGCCATGAAATCGCAGTTCCTCCATTCTTAAATACATATCCAGTTTGAGATTTTGCTTTATGGGGATCAGATAAATAACCTGCATCTGCATAACCAACTAACCCTTCTTTTGAATCGTTAGGATAAAATAAACCTAAATCAACAGTTCCTTTTAAATACCGAAAAATATGTTTAATGCCATTCCAATGTCTTTTAGTAGGGGATGAACTGAATCTTGCCAATAAATTAACTGCAAAAGAAATGTCAGGTCTTGTACAGTTAGTAAGATACATAAGTGCTCCAATTGCACTGAGGTATGGTACTTCGGGACCAAGAATCTCTTCATTATCTTCGCAAGGACGAAATGGATCATTGTCAACATTGAGTGATCTAACAACCATCGGTGTGCTTAAAGGATTTGCTTTGTCCATATTGAAACGTTTTAAGAGTTTCTCAGTATAAGTTGACTGATGCACAAGTATCCCATTATGCATATGCTCAATTTGTAAACCAAGACAATATTTGGTTTTTCCAAGATCTTTCATTTCGAATTCTTTCTTTAAAAGAGCAATTGCTTCATTAATTTCTTTTTGTGTCCCAATTAAATTTAGATCGTCAACATACACAGCTATGATCACATATCCTGATGTTGTCTTCTTGATGAAGACACATGTACAAATAAGATTATTTGTGTATCCTTTGCTAATCAAATAATCACTCAAACGATTGTACCACATCCTTCCAGATTGTTTCAGTCCATACAAGGATCTTTGTAATTTGATGGAATACATTTCCTTAGGCTTTGAGCTTATTGCATCGGGGAGTTTAAATCCTTCGGGAATTTTCATATAGATGTCACTATCTAGTGATCCATACAAGTAAGCTGTTACAACATCCATAAGGCGCATCTCTAAATTTTTAGAGACTGCTAAGCTGATTAAATATCTAAACGTAATAGCATCCATGACAGGAGAATACGTTTCTTCATAGTCAATTCCTAGCCTTTGAGAAAAACCTTGAGCTACAAGTCTTGCTTTATATCTTGTAACTTCATTTTTCTCATTTCGTTTTCTCACAAAAACCCATTTATATCCTACAGGTTTCATTGACTTTGGTGTAATGACAATAGGTCCAAAAACCTTTCGATTGTTTAGTGAGTTTAATTCAGCTTGCATAGCATCTTTCCATTTGTTCCAATCTTGTCGATTTTTACAATTATCTACAGATTTTGGTTCAGGGTCATCATTTTCTTCCATGATATCGCTTGCCACAGAATAAGAAAATATATCATCAATATTTTCCATTTCATCTCTGTGACACCCGGTAATTTCCCAACCCTATAAACTAAGTAATCGACCTAATAATTAGGTGATTGTGAATATTATGCGCGCTAAATTAGAATCAGCGCGGGCACGTTATGTGCGCCATGCGCGAGCGCGCTATGTTAGAATCAGCGCGGGCACGTTATGTGCGTCCTGCGCGAGCACGCTAAATTAGAATCAGCGCGGGCAATTGTTATGTACGCCCTGCGCGAGCGCGCGATGTAAGAACCAGCGTGGGCATATGTTATGTGCGCCATGCGCGAATGTTTTGGCTTTATGTTTTCATGTAACTTAACTTTATGTTGTCTGATGGGTTGACCGTCCCGCATGATGCTAAGGCGGGTGCATCCTAAATCGTTTATGCGCGTGCGGAAGGAGAACTAACCTCCCCGCATGGCGGGAACATTGAGAGTTAGTTTGTCTGAAGCTCCAAGATGGAATTGACTTCAACATAACTGATCACTATGTTGAAATACCAAGACCACCTGGAGAATCTACAAATGAAACTCAATGTCCCTGACTGCGAGAAGGTTACGTACCTACCCGCAGCAAAGAAATGTCCTTCACGCAGAAAGCTACGCGCACAAAGCTATACGCACAGAACACTTAGCCTAATCTCCAGATATAAGGAGATTATTCCCGCCCAAAAAGGAAACAGTTGCGTGTTTCAGAGATTTCTACTTTTTAACTGTACACTGACAAAAGCACCTGAAAAAGCATACTGTAACATGAAAAGTCAACTGTCAGCCACCCTACTCTCACCAACCACAGACCTGCATGTCCTGTCCAAATCAAATCAGAATCTTTTACCCACTCCTCCACTTTTAAATAAATAATAATAATTTCCATACTTTATCATCATTACACCTAGATATGAAAAGATTACAATCCCCTAAAGTAAGGGATTGTGTTCCCTAAATCTTGCCTATAAATATGTAACCCAAATTATCACCCAAACACACTTCAAACTTCTCTCTTAAAACTGCAAATTGCACTAATCATCGTCCAAGTATCCGTTTGATTTTCAATTCCGTTCCTGTTACTAGGTAAGCCGAGATTATAACCCTGAGATCTACTTTCCAACCCTTATATTCTCCTATTTCTGGATCTTAATATATATATACTTGTTATTTAATCGTATTCTAGACCTTCAATTCCGAGGCCAACACCAAGAAAACCCGAATCTCGATTAATCCCTTAACAAGAACCACAGGTGAGTCTCACAGCCCCTATTTTCACTGTTTTCACTATTTTTAAACTGTTTTCGGGGCAAGGGACACGTACTGAAATAATGTTTTATCATGGTATACTTACAAGCTATGCAAGCGATTATGTGTTTAAATTATGTTTCATGATGAGCAATGCAAACGGTTATCTATGGTTTTCGATGTTAGTGCACCAGATTCGAGCAAGTGATCACTTTACCATTGGAACTCTAAGGGTAGGGACTGCTGGTTTGATCCGCCCACTCGTAGGGGTCGCACCTCTTACACAGACGAGTGCCTAGCATGTCACGAGGCAGTACTATGGGTTTGAGCCCGCTCGTAGAGGTCGCTCCTCTTACGCAGACGAGCGCCTTGTTTTCCGGCACAACGTCCGCGCGTAACCCGCGGGACGGTATTATTCGCTCGTAGTGGCAGCGCCACTTACACAGACGAGCACGTTTTTCAGAAATGTCCGCGCGTAACCCGCGGGACGGTATTATTCGCTCGTAGTGGCAGCGCCACTTACACAGACGAGCACGTTTTTCAGAAATGTCCGCGCGTAACCCGCGGGACGGTATTATTCGCTCGTAGTGGCAGCGCCACTTACACAGACGAGCACGATTCTCAGAAATGTTCGCGCGTAACCCGCGGGACGGATTTATCGAAGGAAACGTTATCAGAACTATGTTTTACTAAGCATGTGTTTCAATGATGCTATCAGAATTATGTTTTAGAATGATTTTTATCAAGACTATGATGCAATACGATTTATCAAGTTACTAAAACTTGTGAACTCACTCAGTTTATACTGATTCAAATATTTTACGTGTCTTTCAGGAGATAACTAGGTAGCGCATGGAGTCACACTTAGAGCACCTCACGCTGAACATCTAAAACTAGCTTTTTGGAAGATTTTAGTTCTATCCCTTCGATGCGCGCGGTTGTTCCCGCCACGCAAAAGGGATATGGCGTGGAAATCTTCAACAGTTTTTATACTTGGATGTTTTTATGTAATCTTTAAACAATGTAATGTATTTGTATTAAACATTTCATGCGCAATGAAAATCTTACTTTGAATGTTTGCAATGGCCCGTGCTTAATTATCAATCCCCACTCGCGCGCGCCCGGCTGTTTCCGCCGTTCAGGGCCGGGTGTGACAATCTCGATCCCACATTATATGTGATTTACCATAGTTTATTGACAATTCTTTATTGGAATCATTTATTTCTTCCTGAGGAAATGTTATATCATTTATTCTTTCCTGAGTGAAGGTTTTGTCAATCATTCCTTCCTTAGGGTCAGTATCCTTCTCAGAACCCTTTCTTTTTCGAGGATTTTTATCCTTTGAACCGATTGGCCTTCCACGTTTTAAACGTTTTTGAGATTCATGAGGTGCATTATTATGGTTTTGCTTGCTTGGAATCTCAACTCGAGCTGGAGCATTAGCAGCTGGTATATGAGATTTAGTGACCCTGTTTATATCAGTAAATGCATCAGGTAACTGATTTGCAATTTCTTGTAGATGTATTATTTTTTGAACCTCTGTCTCACTTTGTTTTGATCTTGGGTCTAGGTGTAACAATGATGGCACACACCATGATATATCTCTTTCTTGCTTTTTCATTTCTCCCCCTAATGTCGGGAACATTGTCTCGTTAAAATGACAATCAGCAAAACGTGCTGGAAATACATCACATGTTAAAGGTTCAAGGTATCTTATGATGGAAGATGTTTCATATCCAACATATATTCCCAACCTTCTTTGGGGACCCATTTTTGTGCGTTGTGGTGGTGCAATAAGAACATACACAGCACAACCAAAAATTCTAAGATGAGAGATATTTGGCTCATTTCCAGAAATAAGTTGTGTGGGAGAGTATTTATGATTTGCACTTGGTCTCACGCGGATTAATGATCCAGCATGCATAATTGCATGGCCCCAAATAGAAACAGGAAGTTTTGTCCTCATTATTAATGGTCTAGCTATTAGCTGTAGGCGTTTGATCAACGACTCGGCTCAGCCATTTTGTGTGTGTACATGAGCAACAGGGTGTTCTACAACAATCCCCACAGACATGCAATAATCATCAAAAGCATGTGATGTAAATTCTCCCGCATTATCAAGCCTTACTCTTTTAATGGTATAATCCGGAAAATGTGCACGTAATTTGATAATTTGAGCAAGAAATTTTGCAAAAGCAACATTACGAGTCGATAATAAAGAGATATTAGACCATCTGCTGGATGCGTCTATTAAGACCATGAAGTATCTAAATGGTCCACATGGTGGATGAATTGGTCCACATATGTCACCTTGAATTCTTTCAAGAAACATTGGTGTTTCTTTATCGACTTTTAATGGCGAAGGCCTTGTAATTAATTTTCCAAGAGAACAAGATGTACATTGAGGCATTTTATCTATTTTATGGATCTTTTGACCTTTCAGTGGATGCCCAAGTGTATTTTCAATGATCCTTTTCATCATTGTGGATCCTGGATGGCCTAATCTGTCATGCCATAAGTTTATGATACCAGAATCGCAACAATTTTCTTTGACTGCCATATGTGCTTGAGGCACATTTATATATGTATAATGCAAACCAGAATGGAGCATTGGCAATTTTTCCAATATTTGATCTTTGCTTATGATATGCAAATATTTTTCATTACTAACAGTCCTTGACTGAGTATCATATCCATTATGATATATGTTTCTGAAACTCAACAAATTTCTTGTTGATTTTGGGGAAAATAAAGCATTTTCTATTTTGAGCTTTGTACCATTTGGTAATGCTAAATTAGCTTTTCCCACTCCTTCTATCAAGTTTATAGGACCTGATATTGTATTGATGATCCCTTTTGTTGGTTTCAGTTTATAAAAATATTTTTTAGATCTAAGTATAGTATGCGTGGCTCCACTATCCGCTATACATATATCTTCTTCATTTGTTTGATCTTGTGCTCCGGTGATTTTCATTTTAAATCTTGAAAAATATTAAGAAAGAAAAAATAAGTGTATAACGAAGACATATGATATTTTAATAAGAACTTTATTTAATTGAAACACAAGTAGTACATGAAAGAGGAACTACATAATTAAAGATAATGAGAACACACTTAATAACTGCATCTAATTATAGTAGTCAAGCAACTTTGTTTCAAAGTTCTACCCCAAAGTCTTCAACGCTCAGCTCAGCATTGATATTATTAAAGTTATCAACATGGTTCACTTCTTTCTCTTTTCCTTTTAGAGAGGCTTGGTACAGTTCACACAGATGTGGAGCTGTGCGACAAGCCTTTGCCCAGTGGTTTGTACTTCCACATCTAAAACATGAAGTGCCATTGTTTTCGGACCTACCAGCTTCATTCCATTTATTTTGGTGGTTGGAATTGGTATTGTGTGGGACATGATAATTATTGGCTCTCTGGTTACGACCACGACCACGGCCACGACCACGACCGTAAGAGTTATTGTTCCATTTGAATGGATGCTTACGATCATTAAAATGCATTTTGTCAAAATGACCACGTCCACGTCCACGTCCACGGCCTCGTCCTCGAATTTGTTCCCATTTATGATCAGAATTTTTATGAGAACTTTTGTGAGCAACATGTGCTTCTGGTATGGCTAATGAACCCGTGGGACGAGATTGATGATTTTTCATCAATAATTCATTATTTTTCTCTGCTACAAGGAGTAATGCATTTAGATCAGAGTATCTCTTAAAATTCTGCAAACGATAATGTGTTTGCAAGTTTATATTTGATGCATGAAACGTGGAGAAAGTTTTCTCTAACTTTCTTCCTCTGTTACGGGATACCCACAAAATTCTAGCTTTGAACAAATTCGGTATAAAGCAGAGGTGTAATCATTTACCCTCTTAAAATCTTGGAACCTAAGACTGTTCCATTCATCTCTAGAAGTAGGAAGTAAAACTTCCTTTAGATGACCGAATCTGCTTTTCAAATCTTCCCATATCATATATGGGTTATCATAATTAAAATACTCATGCTGTAGTAATTCATCAATATGTTTATGGATGAAAACATCAGCTCTTGCTTTATCCTGGTCAGAGCAATCATTGTATTCTTGGATTGCGTCTAACACATCCATAGATTTTAAATGTCTTTTGACATTTGCTGTCCAAGACATATAATTTTCTCCAGAAATGTTGAGTGCAGGGAATTCGAGTTTTGCTATATTTGACATTTTGTTGCTAAACATAATAGAGCAAATAATAAGATAAATATTAGAATCCATATATATCAATCAACAATGAGATACAATACATTGGTAGAGCTATAAACATATAAAAGAAAAGGAAAATGCCGAAATCTTCAGATGGGAGATTAAAAATTAGAATGAGAAGTAGTATAAGCATTATAGTGACCAACATCAAAACCGGGTGAATCATTTTGAGAATTTTATCTTGGATAAATTTAATAAGAAGAATGTTTGTTGTAAATGAAATGGGGTTAATGATTGGTTATTTATAGTGAAAATTTATAACTCTTTTATAACGGTTATATTACCGTTTATAACGGTAACATTACCGTTTGTGTGTGTGTATATATATAATATATAATATTAATTATTTAAAGTAAGATAATAAATAAGATATTAAATACAGTTTATTTTATAAAATATATAATTAGTATGCACAATAATAAGAATAGAATTGTTAGTGTAAATAAATCTAACTTCTAAATGAGATATTAGTGTGCATATATAAAAAAAAGTTAGAATAATTATCAAATTTTAATAACAATGTTTATACACATTATTGCTATTACTCAGTATATTAGTTAGTATATGTATATGCATAGATATATATATCTAATGTACATAATTAAAGAAGTGTTTATGATGCTTATGTAGATACCTTTGTGTCTATTACCTTTCTTGGTTATGATATAAGCGGCTCGTGCTGATAACGTGTTATAATATTAGCCTTAATTACAACAAGATTATTGAAGTGATAAAGAGACAAAAGGATAGGAAAAGTGAGAATGTAATATATTTTGGGATGCCAGTACTCGTTATATATACACTCTATTTATAATGTTAGAATACTATTTAGGAACACTATTTAGGGAGACAAGTGCATATAATTGGTTTGAAAATTTCATCCATTATTTGCAAGTGTCTTACCGACACTTTTATAACAATGGGTAGTTTGTTTTTCGATTTGAATGATCTCATTGTCACAGTACTTGAAACAATACACTTGATGCTATAAACTAATTAACTTACTTCTACACTTCTACTAACGACTCTTACTAATATCATAGTAACAATATAGACACATATCATGGCACCCCTCCCCTCAAATTCTTAATAAATACGGTTCGAACTCCTTTTTTTTATTTTTTAAATTAACGTATTTGAATTTTACTTGAAGAAAAAACCATTTTTAAACCAAAGCGAATTAGAATTACAAACTCGAATTCGATTTTCAAAAATTTGATCAGGGCAAACAACAAATTCTAAGGCAATCAATTCTTTTTTGCCAATGTAAATATCTAATTATATGAATCATAGAACTATATTATTTAAAGTACGGGACAAGTGAGGGGTCATGTGTGCCCAGCCCAAAATTAGCAAACTCACAAGCATCTCCTCTATACAACTTATCTAGTGTTTAAAGATATAAAGTTAAGTGTAAAAATCACTCGTGTGTTAGAGAGGCATTTTGCAGGAATCGACCTCATGGTGGCAAATTACATATATCACTCATATGGTGGACATTTTTTTTTTGCAATCGACTCTGTTGTTAACTAACTGTCTCCTAGATCTGTTAAATCCAGAGGCAAACCCGTCATTTCACCAAATTATCCCAACCCGTGCAGGAACCCCCCCCCCCCCTTTTTTTAACAAGATACAACCTTAATGTCGTCGTATTCTTAACGATCAACCACTTGAGACGATCATCTTGTTCAAGCACCACGATCATCTGAATTCAACAATGGCTTGTTTAATCAATGTTTTGTGGACATGTTGGCACACACACAGACACATACACACACATGTATCTATCTAATGTGTGTGTTGCTGCAATGGTGTTATGATCAACTGAGTGAATGTCTATATGCATGTGGTAGTCAAACTGAATCGTCTTCGTATAGTATGCAGTTAGTCCATCTTGTATGCAATGTGGTTAGTTTAGTTAATAAGTTAGTGTCAAACTGTCAATCATAGTCAATCTGGTTAGTTAATCACTTAATCATGTTTAAGGTTAATCAGTTACTTCTAATTTTGGTGAAAGTCAATATGGTCAAATAAAGTTAGTTAAAAAGTCAATAATCAGTTATGTTTGAATTTGGAAGGAAAACGTTTAAAGACATCGAGGGTTGGAAAAAAGTCTTCAATCTCTTAGTCTAGTGTTGCAATCCCGCTAAGGCCTAAGACTGATGAGAATTCATGCTATGTTACACAACCACTGGGTTGCACATTGCAAGGGCATAAGAGTCTTTTTACAGTATTTTAAACGTTGGGACTTAACGGCTAAACCCGATTGCAAAAAAATGTTCACCACATGGGTGATATCTGCGCTTTTGCCACCACGAAATCAATTCTTGTAAAACGCCTCCTACCACAGGAGTGATTTTTGCACTTGAACTCAAAAAAAAAATTATCAAACAAAAGGTGAATATAAAATTTAATAAATAGAACCAATAAAACACTAGAAAAAGAAATTAATATTGAACTAATAGCATGTTTAGGATTGAGTTCGAAAAATGCTTATCGACTTTTTCAAAAAGCCATTTTGAAAAGGCAGGATTTGAGGCTTTTAGGAAACTGTTTTTTAACTTTTTCAAAAAGCTAAAATAAAAAAAAATTGTGATTGCCAAACACATTTTAGATTTTTGGCTTTTTGAAAACACCAATAAGATAATAAGCATTTTTCAAACTCAATCCCAAATGCTCTTAAAACCTACAAGGAAATTGAAAAAAATACAAAGACAGAAGACATCATACACAAAATATAGAATAAGTTAAGCTTTAAGCTTTGAATCATCACAACACCAAACGTTACTTTAATGAAGGGTCCTGCTTTTCTTATCTTGCTTCCTGCACCCTTGCAGTATACAGTTAATGGTAAACTGCAGTTAACTTTTATAGAAGAAAGCGAACTATTCCTTTGTGACGGTAGTTTACATGGTTTCAAACCCCAAAAACACCAAATTTTGCATGAGTAAAAATAAAAATCAAAACTGAAAACACCAATTGAATTTAACACCAACAAATTCTCACGGAAGGCCAAAGACATCCTACTGAGAATTACCTCAGATGATTTATGAATTCAAACGAATTACTATTTCAAGAGTCACAACATTTCCATAACTTAAAAACAATTATTATCCTTTTTGTTTCAAAAATAAATTACAACAATTTAATAAGAATCTAATCTTGTTTCACCTGCATATTCATCAACATTCATCTCAAGATAAGTAATATTAGTTAGGTTTTCTGAAACTAGAAAAACATTTGACCCATAATATTAGTTAGGTTTTCTTAAATATCCAAACATTTCCAAGTTTCAACATGGTCTTTTACAAGTTCCAAAACTACATCGACATAAATAATATAACTAACCACATTTCAAGCGAGAGCAAGTGCTTCTTCTTTGATGGTGACAACATTTGTGCTCCAGGCATTCCACAAACTAGTAGCATATGACTTTACTCTCTTTCTGCAGTTGCTGATTCTTCAGTAAATGCTTCAGCAATAGAGCCAACAGCAGCAGAGTTAATACAACTTTTCTTTCTCATTTTGTTTTGCCCCCTTATGAGTAATATCTTATATATGGCAGCCCGAACAACTTCACTCTCATCAGTAAACATTTTTCCCAACCGACCACATCATCAACAACAACAATACCGCCATTACTAACCTTACAAACATTATCATTACCATCAACTTCATCATCATCATCATCATCATCATCTTTATTACCATCATCATCATTATCAACTTTATCGTCATCATCTTCATTATCATTATCAACTTTATCGTCATCATCTTCATCATCATCATCACCATCACCATCACCATCACCATCACCATCATCATCATCTTGAAAAAACTTCTCGGGGTCCTCAACGCTATCATAATCATGCAAGATAATATCATCAAAGTCATCCCACATATCCGTCCCAAGGTCTTCCCCACGAGTCATCAAGTTCAAAAACGGTCTATTTAATGCTAACAAGCCAGCCAACTCATGATTCTTACAACCACTTACTCCCAACCACCTCAACCCAGGAAAATAAGGTTTCTTCAACCACTGAAAAGCAAGTTTAGTAATCCCCCCACAGCTGTACAAGTCCAGTGATCTCAAAGTACTACCATGCAACCTGTCACCATCCGCCATTGTCATTGATGCTAACGCCATCACCGACATATCACCGATAAGCGGACACCCTCTCATTCGAAGATCAACAAGCGGGATCCGATTCTTTGCAAGAAAAAGCACACTACCATTTGTGAGATTACGCAGAAAAGACAAATCCAACTCTTCTAATTCTCGGTTTGACCCGCCACTAAAAATAGAAGAAACACACTTGCTTGTTAACCCGCCACACCCCCTAACGGAAAACTTAACAAGACTGCTTTTTGCACCCTTTTGTAAATATGACAAACCCAAATCGGTTACATCAGTATGATCTAACAGCAAAGTCCTAAGTTTTTGAAGTTTGCTAATGACTTCAAGTCTTTATTTAGTGCCAATTGAGAAACAGCGGAGTCCGTAAGTAGTTTACACATTCTTAAACTTACAGAAGTCAAGCCAAGTGAAGTAGCATACATGTCATGAAACACGAGGTCGGTCATGCGGGTCCGTTAAAAACCTTAAACTCATATAAGTTTGTGCAGGCATAAAGAAGAGTTTTGAAACCAGTATCTGTGACATGGCAGAATCCTGCAAGAGATATGCTTTTCATGTTTGTACAGTTGGCAGCTAGTAACAGAAAGCCCTGATCAGTAACATATCTGAAGAACGTTGGATTATATTCATGGCTGCGAATAAGGGAAAGGTGTTTTAATCTTCGATGTTGGTTAATTAACTGAAGACCATCATCAGTAAAGTCGTCATCACGACTGGTTTCAAGGATGGGATTGTCTCGAAGGTCCAAATGGGTTAAACGAACAAGAGTGTTTGATATTATGTTGATCATGGTGTTAGAAATGCGGTCTACTGTAAGGCAGAGTTTGTGAATGTTTGGGAATACAGGTGGCAGAATATGATTGGGTGATTGATTTGGTGTCACAATGGGACTAAGTAGCTCTATGACCATCTGTTCGCGTATGTACCTGATTTGAAGATAAGTGAGTTTATCAGAAGCCAAACTCATCGCACAAGTGAAATCGGGGTCGGGAAATAATGTAGCATCAAACATTAAGACAAGTTCCTGAGGAACAAAATGGCTTTAAAAATCACAATAAATTAAAAGCAAGCATTCTCACAAGTAATAAAATCTTACTTCCAACTGAGTGCAGCCCTCAAGTAATTTCTCAAGGTCACAGCCATCATGTAACTCTAGTTCTCCATTATCAGCTATAGAACTCACATACAGTGACCTGAAGAAATGTAAGTTATACTTAAAACGATTCATCAGATCTACCATATGGCAGTCTTCCATGTGCATGAGTATAATCAATTATTTCATTAAAAGGTTCCACAAAAAAGTCAAAACAAATTAGAGGTTCGAATTACTTTAAAAGCCAAAGAAATTAGCCTTCAAGTTCTGTTCTGAATTGTGCTGGACTTTGTTACAAACTGTAATGTTGAGAGAAACTCTAGAAAGTTCATTTGTCAACAAACAATTTATGTGACAATCAAAGTTTTTATCTCAATACTGAAAATAAAAACAAGTTTGTTGTCTGCTGATCCTCAAAACTCAACTTTCTCTTTCAGCCATGAAATACCCTCTTTGTTTCAATTTATCTAGAAACCAATTAAAAGCTATAAGACTGTGTAGTGATTTAACTAAAAATAATAAACGTCCGCCACGTCACTGCCACACAGGAACGGAGGCTCTGGCTCTCACTAACTTGTCACTCAAAAACGCGTGACGGTTTAACTGAACACAAATACTATTTAATCTTCTTTATAAAAAAATGTGCGCGCAAAACAGATTGGTTGGATTAAAGATGTGGCCACACCTATAAAGCCCCTTGCCCCGTTGTTCGCTTAGCGCCCAAAGAAGCTTTGGATGCCACCCTACAACACTTGGTCTAACAAAATAAAATTTCAAACATCACAAAAGTAAAACCTACAAAACTGTAACCGAGAACGCAGAAACACTAACTCTATGAAATCGGGTTTATTTAGACACAAAAAATGGCATAATAATATCATAAGGAAATAGACAACAACCTTAGGCCTTTGCAGCGTGCTCCTATCGTAGAAAAAAGCTTTCCGCTAAATTTATAGCAGTTCCGGAGCGACAGCTCAATCAATCCAGACTGAATAATATGATCAAGAAGTTAATATCCAAAACATAAAAACAAAAACAGTCCCTGTAGTTATTAATTAAAAAAAATATAACCTACCAGCTTCTTATCTTCTGCTGCAAATCCGCAACCCGGAACTCAACCACTGTCGTAGGCAGCTTTTGAGGTACGCCATACAAATTTCCTTTTAAGGTTATATGGAAAAATGTCTTTTTAATTGAGACACATTTTATATTTATCCTCGTAAATAAAAGTTCCCAGAAATATCCCATATAAACACATTTTTTATGACATGTTTGGTCTCAACGCGTCTTTCATGACATGTTGGCCAACGCGTCTTTCACGACCCGTTGGAGGCTAAACATGTCGTGAAAGACGCGTTGGAGGCTAACAGATCGTGAAAGACTAGTTTAAGGAACTTTGACACACATTTTCTCTATCTTTGTCTTTAAATGGCCCAGCGACAATTGATCATACCCTGAACATGAAGTGCTCGTATCCTTGGAACTTGAACCATCCTAATTTCGTTCGGTGCTCGTTTAGGGTTTCGAGCAATGTTTTCATAACCGGATCGGGCAGGGAACCAGGCAGGCGACCGGTTCAACCGGGCCGAACAACTTTGGTAAAAAATAACGGGCAAGGCTGGAAAAAAATTTTATCAAAAAAAAAAGCAAGTAAACCGATTCAATCGGTATGGTTTTCCGGTCGGACCGGTTAAACCGGCCGGGCCAGACTTTCAACAACATTGGTGATACATCCCAACCCATTGTTAACGGGCCACATGAACAGAGGAAGACCAGCCCAGAAGAGGAGCCCATGACCCGACCCAGGAGAGAAACGAAGATTCCTAAAAAGTTGCTAGACTAAGTCAGCTAGCATGTGCTATTTGTTCCATGTTGCACGTTTCCCATTTTTAGCATGCATTTAGGAGAGTAAAACCATGTTTACCATTATTTCCATGCATTTAGGATCATGCATCCATGTTTGCCATTTATTTCTTCATTGCATTTTATATTTAACTTGGATTAGTTTGCAATGAAAAGATCAGAAAATTTGATCAAGGCTTACTCTTTCTCTCTAGATTTTCTTGAGTTTGATCCACTTACGGATTACATACCATTTGGTGCTTTCATTCCCGACTCACCTCCTAGTATGCCGCCTCGCCGTGATAACACCGGAGACGACCTTCCGCCCACCATATCCGATCAACTCTCCCAGTTGATTATAGCCACCAACAATTCATCCTCCCACACCAATGCTCAACTCTCAACTTTGATCGAGACAACAACCAACCTGGCAAACAACAATTCATCCTCCCACACCAATTCATCCGGTTACAATCCTTGTTGACAGTGGGAGTACCCACAGCATCCTTCAACCCCGTATAGCTTCTCAACTACAACTGGAATCCAAACCCATCGTGTCGTTTTCAGTAATGGTTGGGAACGGGCAATTCATTCAATGCACAGGCTACTGTCCGGAGGTAACGTTTCACATCAACAAAAGCCAATTTCAACTACCATTTTTTATCCTTCTAGTGGAAGGTGCGGGTGTCGTTTTAGGCATCTCATGGCTGAGCACCTTGGGTCGCTTGTCGGCTGATTTCTCAATCCCGGAGATCTCCTTCATCAAAGACGGCAAGCCTTGCACTAGAACCACTGACTCAACAAGTTTCTAGCAGTTCACTTTCAAACATGATTCAATTGCTTCCTTACACACCATGTTTATGTTCCATGAACCCCATCTTGTGACTGACCACACAAACCTAACCCATGCAGACCCCACTATTTGCACCTTACTCAAAACCTACACCCAACTGTTCCAACCAGCCCATACCCTACCCCCTAACAGGAACCACGACCATCACATTCCACTCACCAATGAATCCTACCCGTAAATGTGAAACCGTATCGATACCCGCATTATCAGAAGCAAATTATGACGGGTTTGATTGAAGAAATGTTAAGTGATGGCATTATTCAACCCAGCTATAGCCCTTTTTCCTCTCCGGTGCTTCTCGTTAAAAAAAGGACGGATCATGGCGATTTTGTGTCGATTACCGAGCATTAAACGTCGTCACCATTCGAGATCGTTTTCCCATTCCGACGATTGATGAGCTTCTTGACGAATTACACGGTGCTAAAATCTTTTCGAAACTTGATTTGAGAGCGGGCTATCACCAAATCCGTGTGGCAAAAGAGGACATCCACAAAACCGCCTTCCGAACTGCCGACGGCCACTATGAATTCCTCGTAATGCCCTTTGGCCTCACAAACGCGCCGTCGACCTATCAGGCAGCTATGAATGACTTGTTTCGATCGGTTTTACGCAAGTTCGTTCTTGTTTTTTTTTGATGATATATTGGTGTATAGTAGTTCCGCCGATCAGCACTACCAACATCTTCGCCATGTTTTTGGCACCCTCTTGAAAAACAACTTCAGGGCCAAACCGTCGAAATACGTCTTTGCCGTCACCGAGGTCTCGTTTTTAGGCCATAAGATTTCCGGTCAGGGGTCGAACTGGAGCATGACAAAATCGAGGCGATACAGAATTGGCCGATTCCAGATTCGTTCACAATCCTTCGTGCATTTTTAGGGTTAACGGGATATTATCGACGCTTTGTCCGTCAATATGCTCATATTGCTTCCCCGTTGACAGATCTTTTGAAGAACAAGGAATTTGCTTGGAATGACAAGGCCACCAAGGCATTTGAAGACTTAAAACAAACCATGCAACGGTTAGTTACTCTTTCCTTACCAGATTTTACAAAGTCGTTCGATGTAACAACGGATGCATCAGGATATGCAATCGGGGCGGTATTGTCACAGCAGAACCGCCCAATCTCGTTTTTCAGCAAGAAGCTCTTTGTTACCATGCAAGGTCAATCAACTTACACGAAGGAATTATACGCCATAACAGAAGCGGTAAAAAA
Organism: Bidens hawaiensis; assembly: GCF_021521415.1. Taxonomy (NCBI): domain Eukaryota; kingdom Viridiplantae; phylum Streptophyta; class Magnoliopsida; order Asterales; family Asteraceae; genus Bidens; species Bidens hawaiensis. The sequence continues at coordinate 122,560 of NW_027505267.1, read as the reverse complement.
GTGGTGGCAGTACCTCTTGGGTAGGCGATTCCGAGTACACACCGATCACCCAGACTATACAAACACCAGAGCAGCAAAAATGGGTCACTAAATTGATGGGTTACGATTTTGAGGTTCACTACAAGCCAGGAAAGGAAAATAAGGTAGCCGGTGCAGTCAGTAGAGTTCAACAACCCATGAATTTTGCTATCTCCTATCCAGTCCTACAGCCGAATGGTTACAAACCAAATTTACGTCAACAACTATTGGAGGAGTTCCATTCCTCATTTTTGGGAGGCCATGCCGGAGTAACAGCAACAATAAAGAGGATTACAAGCTCTTTTTCATGGCTGGGAATAAAGAAATATGTAGCTGCGTTTATCAGAGCATGTCCAACGTGTCAGGTACCCACTCATAAACCTTATGGTCTGTTGCAACCCTTACCAACGCCTGAAGCCCCATGGTTTGATATTTCAATGGACTTTATCACAAGTCTACCATCCACAAAGGGGAAGTCGGTGATATGGGTCATTGTTGACTGATTGTCGCCACATTACACGGCTCTCTCGTTAGCTTCTATTTTCATGCGAGAGATTTATCGGTTACACGGGTTGCCCGAAACCATAGTGTCCGATCGTGACCCACTTTTCATTAGCCGTTTTTGGAAAGAATTGTTCAAGCTCATGGGAACTAAGTTGTTGTATTCTAGTGCCTATCACCTTGAAACTGACGGCCAAACCGAAGTAGTGAACCGCTACCTGGAAGCCTACTTACGAGCATATGTGATGGATGAACCAACAACATGGCAGAAATACCTCTATTTGGCAGAATTTTCCTACAACACTCATTATCATTCGGCAATTAAAATGTCACCTTTCAAGGCGTTGTATGGATATGAGGCTTCTTCCATTCACGATTACTTTCCAGGAGCCACTAAGAATGCATCGATCGAGACGTCACTCATAAATCATCAACGTATCATTGAATCATTGAAACTTGCTATTGAGGAGGCAAAGGCTAGGATGGCAAAACAGGCTAATAAGCATCGGCTGGACAAGGAGTTTAATGTTGATGATATGGTCTACTTGAAGTTACAAAAATACCGACAGTCTTCTGTGCAGCACAGGAAGAATCACAAGCTATCGCGACGGTTCTTTGGGCCCTACAAGATCGTCCAACGCATCGGGAAGGTGGCATACAAACTGCTCTTACCAAAAGGATCAAGAGTGCACCCGGTATTTCATGTTTCATTACTCAAACCGTGTTTTGGAGATACTACCAACTACAGTGGTGATATCGATGCCTTTAGAGAACAAGATCTACACGACTTAAAGCCAGAAAGCATCGACGATGTCCGGGTTGGTGACTTTGGACAAACTGAAGTGCTAATCAAGTGGCGACAACAACCAGTCGAGGACTCAACATGGGAGGACTTGGAGATACTTAAACAACGTTTTCCTTCCTTTAACATTGAGGACAATGTCATTTTTCAGCAGGGGCAGTTGATACATTCCAACCCATTGTTAACGGGCCATATGAACAGAGGAAGACCAGCCCAGAAGAGGAGCCCATGACCCGACCCAGGAGAGAAACGAAGATTCCTAAAAAGTTGCTAGACTAAGTCAGCTAGCATGTGCTATTTGTTCCATGTTGCACGTTTCCCATTTTTAGCATGCATTTAGGAGAGTAAAACCATGTTTACCATTATTTCCATGCATCCATGTTTACCATTTATTTCTTCATTGCATTTTATATTTAACTTGGATTAGTTTGCAATGAAAAGATCAGAAAATTTGCCCAAAGCTTACTCTTTCTCTCTAGATTTTCTTGAGTTTGATCCACTTACGGATTACATACCAATTAGTGTCGAGTAAACCCAAAAAACCTGTTATGCGTTTGATACCTTGTAACAATTAGTGTGCAACACGTTCAATACCCAGACTCTTCGATTTGCATATTGTTTGTTTTAAATTCTATGACTATTCTACTTTTGAGTTATAATTGCTTATATATTTTACTTATTTTACAAATTGATTTCAAGTTTGTTCGATTCTACATGTATTGTTCGATGATTCTACAGGTGTTGTTCAACCTTTTAGTTTCACTTTGTTTACAGATTGTCTTGGATTATCTTGGTTTATTATTTGCATATTTATGTTGCTAAGTGAAGATGATAATGTTGCTTTAATTTTAGCATCTTATTTATTTTTTAGGTCAAATACTCAAACCCAATTAACCTAACCCGATAAAACCCAAACCCGACCCGAGAAACCCGAAAGTATAACACGAAAAACACCCAAAGTGGTTATAATAGATTTAGGACTGCAACTACATCATATATGAAAAGTTAAGGGTATTTAGGACACTCAAGTACGTTAAGCCAAAATTAATTTCACATAAATTTGAGAAAGCAAGTGGATATATTGCATCTTTTGGTTGTAAACGAAGCAATCGTTCATGAATTGTTCGGCGGAAAGTTCATTTATTTTATAAATAAACAAACATGAAGACACATTTTATATAACTTGTATGTTCATCAACATTCATCACAAATTTGGTTTTCTGAAACTAGAAAAACATTTTGCCCAAAATCAAATCCCTGGTAAACCATCACAGATTACTTCCATTCACCATGAAAATTAAGAATCCATGGCTCTAATGTTCTTGTAACATTGGAACCTTAAACATCCAAACATATTCCAGTTTCAACATTATCTTTTCCAAGTCCCTTAACAAAATCTACATGCAACATTTCATCAAGAAAACCATTAATCATTCAGGATAACTTTCTTGAGCTTTTCAACTACACTCAAAAGTGTCGAATTCCCTTCACAGGCTTCACTCAATATTGTAAGCCTCCTTGCAATTTCCAAACCCTGCAGTGACCCGTTTTCAGCTTCTTCCAGTTTTTGATAACTTGCTGGCTTCTCATATTGTATAAGTTTTACAATCATCCCCTATCATAATAAACATAACATTTATTATATCTTCAAAATCTATGAAACAAGATAGAAGAAACCTTTGACACAGAAAACAAACATACCTCATGGTCTGATTTTCGGGAGTAATCACGAAGGATAGATTTGGCCAATTTATTTCTTAATGAATTCTTGTCACCAGAATGATTACCAAAGATGAAATACGATAAATGATGAACGACCAATGTGAACGCAACTGAATTTCTAGTTAGTGATCTGTCGAGGGAACCGGAAACCCATGATTTTACATATGCTTCCAGAATAATTTCATCATCCTGTTAATTAACAAATTTCCCACTAAGTTAAAACAGAAATGAAAGTTTTAACTTCTTGAAAACCATTTTATTTAATAAACATAAGATTGTTAATAAATAATATTTCTTACTTCCAAAGGTTCTAGATATCCTGCTTCTTGGGCTAAGCATTTTTCCAGTGGTGGCAAAAGCTCGAGAGCTCTAATATTTGATAAGGCGTTCCAAACCGCAAGTCGGACCTGAGCTCCAACACAACGGTGCAAATACATTGAAATTTGCCTTCCGAATAACAAATCACCATACGATGCACCAGCAAAATTCTCCACTAAAGTTTCTATAAACGTGGAGTAACTGTCGTGTATCTCCTTGTCAAACTTCAAAAAGCCAACACTATTAGTCAATCCAACTTCCAACAACTTTTTATCAAGAATCTGCCCATATAACTCCTGTAAATTACTGTAAATGTCTCGAGTCTTCTCGTCTTCAAGAATATCCATCCCGGAAAATAAGGTTACAGATAAAGCATGCAGTTTCCAAATTACTGGCACGTTCAGGATCGAGTAGGAATTAGAACTGTGACTGGATATTACTTCAAGACCTAGAATAAAGAACAGCCCACTTTTGGAAACTTCCAGGAAGTTAGGGTTGACCGAAAGGTTGACCAATTTGGTGTGGTCAACGGTTGAGATCGGACTGAGAAACCAATGATCAGGAAGTGGTAGCCTTTGATGAGCCCATTCTGTTACCAAAGAAGTGTTTGCTGACGGGTCAACGTCTTCTTGAATGGTGTTGAGAGAAAACTGGCTCTTTTTTGAGGCTCCGTGTTGACCGTCTCTAATTTTGACTTTTGACTTTGACTGCTTCACATGCAACCATCTGTTTTTAAAATGAGATATTAGATTCTCACTGAACATTAAGTACTCTTCTTCTGTATACTTCCATCCAAATGTTAATGATCGGCGGATACCAAAATCAAGATATTTGAGATTTTGTGGTTGTAGCAAGATATCTAGCACCTTTTCCAATATAAATACATCCATGGGGCCCACGAGTAAACATAAGCCAAAAGTACAATTTAATCTTTCCATATTTATGTTTCTCTCTTCAACAGTAGGGTTTTCTTTCTTTTTAACAGACTCAACCAATAAGATCTCAAGCAACTGAAGGACCAATCTTGCATCCATTTGGGCCACAAAAATGTTTAAAGACCAGAACCCTCCACCAGCAGCCCCCCATCCAACACCGACACCTGGTGCAGGACCACCTCTACCAAACATCTCAACAGATTGCATGAGTTGACCCAAAGAAGTCAACTTCATGAAAGCTGTCAGTAACGCTGCCATCTCAGGTATAGAACGCTTGAGTATACCATCAGTAAGAATACTATCAGCATTTTCCGAACTCTGGTGGTCAATCGATGAATCGTTAACCTCGGTTTTAGCTAGCTTTATCAGTTTATTAACTGTAATAACAGTCTCTAACAGCCCGCTAAGACAACAGACAGAGGCTAATGATGTTTCTTGATTACTTTGATGTCTATATTGACTCAGAAGCTCGAGAAACGAGCCAACATGATTAACATCACTTCTGTTAAAGCTCAAAATCCGATTTGTGATTAAATGTAATCCAATCTTTGGGATGAAATCAGGTAGCCATGGAAGATTCCCACTTAAAATGGAGTTATCCTCTGGAACCACACTTTTTAGAACACCAAAAAGAAAGCGAAAAACAGCAGATATTACCCATAAAACATTAGTCAAAGTCGGCCCTTCATTTTCCGCACATCCAGACAGCGATAATAAGCTAGATAAATAAGGATCAGTTTCCAAAGATACCCACTGAAGTGCTAAATCAATCATGGGGCCCACATGTGTCCAACACCAAGTCTCTGTGTCATTCATGGGCTCGTCTGTTGACTGGTCAACCTTCTGTGAAGAGTAAAAATTTGGGAGTGTTCTGGTCAAAGCCTCCAGGACCAGATATGACTCCTTACTGATGGCAGTGAATTCTTGAATTATATTTTTTCCCATTAATTTTTCAAATGTGGGAATGTCTAACCAGATGCAAAGAGCTGGAAGCAGGTCTGAAAAGTGAGATACACAACACCCGTATTGAATGCAGACCTTCCAAAAACGTAACTGTTCAACCAGTAAAGCTGATAAAAGTTTGAATTTTTCTGTTTCAATATTCATCCAGTGATCTTGAGGAAGTGCACAACGGTATAAATGCCACGTCAGCTTCTGGAAAGTTCCATTGTTCACAAATTCCACACACGTTTTTCTCTCTGATCGAGCCAGTACCTTTTTAACATAAAAGATTTAGAAAACATTTTTGGCTTCATAACTAATCCAAACTGCTTAGAATAATAGATGAAGATGGTGTAGATGGGTCATACCTTCATTAAGATAACAGATTTTATCTTTGAAAAGTCGACTTCGGTTTGGTTTTTTGTAGTGAACCTGTGAACAATAACTTGAACTAGCCTCTCACACTTCATAATTGCATTTGCACATGTAGGAGAATGTCTTGCTATTGCAACGAGTATTGAAATTAGGCTTTCTTCCAAAGCTGCTGATGGGTCAGACTGAGAACATACAGAACAATTTATTGGTCATGTAGCATTTGACCAAAAAGTCAAACTAGAGTAATTTAATCATTCTTACCTCCAACAGATAACGAATTCTTGGAAGAATTCCCATTCTAACTAAGCCTGCTGCAACATCTTGTGTTGCAACCACCATGTCATCTTTTATTGTGTGCTCATCTTCGGCATCTTCTTCATCTTTAATAATCTTATCAAAAGGAAAAATGTTTGAGGGTTTAGTGTTGTATTTCCAAAATCCACCATGAAGAAAACCAACATCAATGTTCGGTCGACTTCTAAATATGGGAGCTGTACAGACATTCTTCTCAAAGATTCCTGTTTTCTGGAATAAAAAAGTGTATCTTGTGAGAAATTAATTATGACAAAAATAACTGATAAGCTGAGTTGAGTAAAGAAAGTAACTTTACCTCAGAGATATCAAACAAGAGTTCATTGAAGTTGTAGCTCAGGGCACACTGAATGACTCTTGCACAAGCAATAACCACAGAATTATGGTTATCATCAAGACACATCCTACGAGTCACAAAACATGAGTTATATATGCAATATATTATTCTCTATGAAATCAAAAGCATGATAATGAAAATGAATTTGGCTTGATTATTATGTTGAACTTCATAACAGATGGCAAGAAAATCCATATTTAGATTGAAATATATGAAGTCATGGGTTGAATCCTTCCAAGAAAATCTTGAACTTAAACTTACCTGAGTGCTAAAGCAAGTTCAGGTTCTGGACCTAGTGCAAAAGCCCAAAGAGCCTCCCAGTCAACATTTTTGTTATGATTACCAACTTTCAAAGTTGACCCTGTCTGGTTCTTGATAATATTATCTTGTGCTTTAAAAAGAACAGATGCCAGAAGATGCAAAGCAAGAGCCCTTTGTCCAGGAACCTTATATACAAATAGCACGAGAGCAAGTAAGAACAGTATGGGTTTATATCGTTATGTCAAGGTGTTAGAGAGTATAATATATATGCATTGAACAATTTAGATAGTAGAGTATAGCAGCAAGTTATCCCTGCAACTGTCTCCAATAATGTTGCAACTTGTATAGTATTATATTAGTTTTCATCTAGTATAAATATGCAATGAATGTTATAGTTCAGTGAGTGAAATACAAGTGCATTTCTCCCAATTCTCTGTTCTAAATGTTAACTGATATACACAAGGTTAATGAAAATGACCATTTTTCTCTGTGGTATCAATACCAAACAGACAGCTTTTCGATTACATACGATGCATGAATATTTTGCAAGTATTTGAGAAACAACTTAAAACTACATTGAAGGTTCAAAAGATGATATAATGGAATAAAGCAGTCTGCTTGACAGTATAAGTGAAAAAATTAAAATGATTTTTAGTGTGTGTGTGTGTAAAGGAATAAATTGAGTAATATAACTAACCACGCTTCTAGTGAGAGCAATTGCTTCTTTAATGGTGTAACCAAGAGCACCAGGGTCACCCTCGGTTCGAAGAAAGTCACGTTCAGAAGCATTTTCAACACTACCTGGAGCAAGATTCGTTGTATGGAAATTAAATATATTTTGGCAGATAAACAATAATCTCATAAGAAAATGCAAGTGAAGGTAGCATAGGTACCTGACACCTGACCATAATCATTTACAAGATCTCCATCTAAAGAAAATCTCAAATCCCTTGCGGCCTCAACATTTGTGCTCCATGTATCCCACAAACTGGTAGCGGATGACTTTACTTCTGGCACGTCTTTATTCTCTAACTCTTTCTGTATTTGATCTGGGTTTGTAATAATCATGCTATGAGCATTATCAGTCATTGATTCCTTGCTTTTACTTTCACTGAATGCTTCAGCAATGGAGCCAATAGCAGCAGAGCTAATAGAACTATTCTTTTTCATTTTGTTTTGCCCTCGTTTTTGTAATATCTTTATTAATTCAGGACTCATCTTCTTCATTATCTCAGCCTGTGCCTCTGCAATCTCATCAGTTGACATTTTTTCCAACCGAGCACGATTCTCAGCATCAATCTCACTCTCAATACTTGTAGAACCATGTTCAATACCTGCAGATACATGAGAAGGATTCGAAGTTGTGTTCTTTGACTTGACGGTTGACCGTGTACCATTGCCAGTATTACTCTGCACGCCATCAATACCAGCATTGCCTGTGTTATGCTCATGGCTCTTCACTACTTCTGATTTTGCACTGTTTAATTCCTTTTTAACATCATGTGATTTTGCATTACCATCAGATTTGTGTTCTTTCTTGTTATACAAACCGGCATTGTCCTCATTATTTACTATCTCTTTCCGCTGTCTGAAATCCAAAGCTTTTTTCTGTTTCCTTTTAATAGGATTAGCCTCGGCTGCAACTAGATTGAAGTTTGTAAGATCTTCTTCTTCTCTATCTTCTTCCTCGTCATCTTTACCATGGCTGCTCAAACTGGTAATCCTTGGAGCCCAATGCTTTCAAACATCAAACATATATACACATCAGATAACTATGAGTAGGGGTGACAGTTCAGTTTAAAACCGTGAAACCATCCATTTGGTTTCATGGTAGGTTTTTTTCTTTAACTTTTGGTCAGTCGGTTTCAAAAACTTCAAACCGCATAAAACCAAACCGGACCGTAAGATTGATAATAAAATTTATTTTTAAAGTATCTCAAAATGCATATATATTAGGCATTTGAGCTAATTGAATTAAAACTCATTACTTGGATTATGTGGGTTAATTAAAGTACAAAACTACAAATCAGTGGGCTAACTGGCTAAGTACTTAATTGAAGTGCAAATCGGCAATGAGTCTTGACCTCCCATGTGACAGACGCTGAAGTTTATGACTTTCGGTGACAAAATAATCAACAACTTAAAAATTTGAGGATTATAGTTAGATCATTACCTCTGATTATAAATTCTGTTTTCGATTTTGGTTTTCGTGTACATGTATATGCAGCAGTATATATCCCTCACAGAGAATGAGTTGTCAATATAAAGTTAAAAACAACAAAATGAATAAAAACAGTAATAAGATCTTACAGGTCCATGAGAGCGGTGGCGAGCAACAGGAAACGGAAGAACAGTAAGCCGAGGCTGTGTCACCGCCTGATTAACCTCCTTCTCAACTATACCGCCCATTACACCTGACGCCATGTCACTCTCACTAGGTTTCATCGTCGTCTTCTTCCGTCCAGTAGACGAATTCTCACCCTTTCTGTTTGATTTCTTCATTTTTTTTTACCTCAAACTAAAGTCTTATCGAATTAGTTGTTGATTGAACTTTTGGTTCGTTCGTTATTACGGAGCAAACTGAATTGGGGGCGAAGACGAGGGTTTTTACTAAATGGGAACTGAGAGTCGACCCAAACGCCCGCCAAACGGCACAATAGTGAGGAGCCAGTAAAACCGGGAGAGATCACGACTCAAACCCTGATAAGCAAGGGTCCTTGTATCTCCAATATAAATTGTTAATATTGAGGTTTGAAACCCCCTACCTCTCACTAATAGAATGAGTGCTCTACCATTGAGCCACATCCAATTTAATTTGAATTTGAAATTGAAGGTTGGAATTCGGTTTTAAAAACTCGAACTCAGTTTGCTTCAAATTTGATTTAGTAATTGAGTTTTGAATCGAATAAGAATTTGTTATTTTAAATTAGATACGAATTCAAATTATATATGCGTGTAGGTCTATATGGAAACATATTTCTAATTACATTAATCATATATGGGCTAGTTATTTAATATTAAACCCAAGCCCAATGTCAAATAAATTTTTTTTTTTGGATTCGGACGATTCAAATTAAATAATTGAGTTCGAATCCATGTTCAAAAAATCAAAATTCGAATGACTTGATTAGTTTGAATATTCAAAATTTGATTTGTAGAACACCTACAGTTGGGTTGCTTAATAATTTTCAACAGTACCTCAATATTATTATCTTCATAAATGGTTCTCATGATAAGAATAGTCAAAAGTCATTTTGGTCATTTAAAAAAAAAAAAAGAAACGGTGACATGTCAATGGTGGAAACAACAAAGCCGTCAGACCCTAAGATATGGGTGCAAACAAACCGAACAAACACGAATAAGGTATTGTTTATATTCGTTCGTTAAGAAAATATTGTGTTTACGAACACTTACCGAACGAGATTTTATGTTCGTGTTCGTTCATTAAAAAAATTAATGTGTTCACGAACGGTTCAGGAACACATATAAAATCGGCAGAGCCTAGAGATTGAGACCGATGTATTCATCAATAAGAATAATGAAAGCCTGTAAACGAATCGAATGAACACGAACAAGGGCATATTCGTGTTTGTTCATTTAACTTTAAAAAAACACGGACACTTAATCGAATAAATATTTATGTTCATGTTCGTTCATTTAAAAATGGACATTTGTGTTCGTTTGTTTAAAATCTAAACGAATATAATTGAACAAAGATAAACGAACATACATGAACAAATGTAAATTACACAAACAAACATAAACGAACTTAAATAAAAAGACTTAATGAACGCAAATTCACAAATATAAAACCTTTAAGCAGATAACATATCTAGATAATATTTAATTATTTTATATTAATACATAAACAAACATAAATAAACAGACATAAACGAACATAAACAGACGTTCATGAACATAAATGAACGAACGTAACATGTGTTCATGCTCGTTCGTTTAATTAAACGAACACAAATATTTTGTTCATGTTCGTTCGTTTATTAAATAAACGAACATAAACGAACTTTACGTCAAACGGTTCACAATAGTTCACCGAACGTTTAGTTCATTTACAAGCCTACCCTAAGAAGAATAATTTGTGTAATTAATGAGGTTTAAGGACAATAGTTGAAATTTGATATACACAGTGTAATGAAATAATGTAATTTGTTCTTTTATTAGCATTTCAAAGTCTAAAAAACCTTATTCTTATAGTTGTCCGAATGTTGATAATGATAAGAATTCAGAAGAGTTGGGCATGCATGTGGTACAAAAAAATAGAGATTTTTTTAAGCTCTCTTATACTTCAAAGTAATCAACCAACATCAACAAACAAGTGGGGAAAAAAATTGATGTGAACCGTTCTAGAAATGATCATTTCCATCGTTAAAGCTCGACTCGAGCCATGCTCAAACCTAAAACAAGCTTATTTGATAAAGGAGTTCGAGGCTGAGTTTTAAACATCGATCAAGTGTAATAAATACATAGATGGTTCTGATTCTAGATTTAGTCAATACGGAAACCATAGTGAATAGAATTGCGACATTACCTATAGAATAATACATAGTCGTAGTAAGGTTAATTAGTGGTACCAGACTGTTAAAACTTAAAACAACTACTAGTCTTACTAACAAGAAAACATATTATGAAAACATCAAACAATGACGCAAGCTAACATGCACAGATACTAAAAAACCACCGGTCTTATGTATCACTAACTTAATCACGCTCTGGAGCATTAACAGGTACTTTCCCGGCAGCATGTGTCCATGGCATATCCAGGTCAGCAGCCTTAAGATGATTGTCATTGTTAGTGGGGCCCGGTGGAGATGAACAAAGAGTTGGAGTGGCAAATGGAGATGAAAAAGGTGAATGCTTGACTGAAAATGGACTAGGGGCCATTCGCTTTTGAACAGGAAGGCCGCCACCTCTGTTGAAAATTGACAAAGATTCGGTAGCAACACAACGTTTGGTAGCATCGTCTACAAAGATGACATCATCGATTCTTGCCATTATGTTAAATGCCAAACTCTCCATCACCCTTGAGTAGCTTTCGAGAATCGACTGCCCAACATCCTGCAACCAACAACAATTTCAGAGATTACACAAGGAAATATGTCAAAGAACTTGATACGGGTGGCATAATTGGGCATGTGAGATTGGTTTTGTAATGGGTTAAAAGGGTAATGTGCAGTTGGTTTTGTAATGAGTAAATTTGAGAAAAATAAACCATGATTATAATTTATTTTTCATGATTATAGTATAAAGCAGTCATTAAAATAAGTGGATAAATAACTAAATAGAAAACATATGTTCTTTGCAAGGTTTTAGAGTTTTGAAATTTAAGGTTAAAAATGGACAAATGTGATTTTTTTGAGAAATAGGTCGAGTGGCCATAGTTTAACAGTTTTTAATGAAATGGCTAAATAAGATATTTCAGTTAATTTCTAGGGGTATATATGATATTTTAAATTTGGGTAGGCATATATGACTTGTGAAATGTGATAGTTTGTAGAAATACACATGAAATTTTCCCTATTCTTTATGAGCATTACTCAGTCAAATACGATTACATAAATTAGGATTTCAATAATAATCTATTTACAAAATAAGCTTATTAAGACGTTCTATGCATTTAAAAATGCGCTTTGGGTGCCTTTGGAACCCCTTAAATCTGCATTTAACCAGCCGGTTTCAGATTTATAATTTAATTATCGATAGTAAACTATATGCATGCTTCGATCTAACATGACAAGCATTTGCAACAAAAAAACTAAGGGTTGCATAGAAGACGAATTTAAATGCGTATTAAGCATACTTGCATACCTTGTTATATTGAATTTTGCTCATATCCAATGAGGTTTGTGGAAGGCCAGGAAAACGAAGTCTCAAGCTATGTAACAGGGTCTCTGCTCTTTGTGATAAGCAACTGTTCTTATCACCGTCAGCAACTAAGCCTTTAACCTTTGAACTCAATGATGAACGCTTACTTTTTGGATGCTTTTTATGCTCTTTAATCCTCCATGCATGGACAGCTGCTTCAATCCTATTGGCTATTTCCAGAGTACGGTGTTCTGATGACAAATCTAGGCAATCAAGAAGACATTCTGGAGAGAACTTTTCTGCGGTTATGTAACGGTACATGATTTCACCTAAACACTCTTTTCCATTCTGCATTAATATTGAAAAAAGAATTAGAAAAAGACTATAAAATCAATTCTTGCACTATATACATATAATGAAGTAATGAACAATACGGAAACTTATTTACCACAAAATAGTCTTTTACAAGAGCATACAACGCTCTCTAACAGCTTAGGAAAAATAGGGATATCATATTAACACTGTTTAGCACAAACTAGACCAAATGAATGTATCATACACTTCCATCCTTGCCAAAATATTCTAACAGCAAAACACAACTGCAAATATATGCAAAAATGTGTATATATATTAATAAAACATTCAAAATTCGTCAATATCTGCTTGTCTCGTTGAAGTTAAAACTGATAAAATATATTTATTAAGTGATCAAATATAGAAAAACATACCACCAACAACATTATCGAGTAATGACCATATAGAACTTAGAATCTTAGATAAATCATCATAATTGAAGGAGGAAACAAGAAAGTATAGCAATTTATGATGCTAAATGACTAACATGCAAAGCCAAAAAAACAGAGCATCCAACATTAAAAGAGAAAATAAAGTCATGCATGTCAAAAGAAGGGAGAGGGATTATTGACTGAAGTTGTGTGACAATGTCCAATGAATACTTTTTTGCAAAGATTAAGATGCATATGTTGTAGGCACGTGATTCAGTAAATTTCTACAAATCTGCTATCCAGATATATTATACACATTTAGGCAGATAAAAGATGACATGGATGGATATATTTGGCCAAATCCCAACAATGGAAAATATCAACATATCTTATAAGTTATAATTCACTTGAAGATAAAACTTTGGGGAAATCAACAGCTTGAAAATATACCTTTGGCAATGCTTCCAAGTAAGCACTTGGTATCTCCATTTCAGCAAGCACGTTACCATTTATTGCTAATGCAGCCTTGAGTATCTGATTTGTACAGTCCCTGTACTGCTGCAACTTCTTTCTGGCATCCTCTGATAACCCTTTTGTAGGAACCTTAGGATAAGGTAACCACCACTTCTCTTCCTGCCTAACTGAAGGTCTTCCAGATGGAACATTTGATGAATATGCATCACAACCATCACCTTGAGGTAGAACTATCCCACGATCAACATAACAGAACTCCTTATTGCAAAATCCATCTAGTATACTAATTAGCATAGCATCAAGCTTCTTCAAAGCTGGAAGATTCATCTGCATATCTGACCGCTGATGTGGGACCATTACTTCATACGTGCCTCCACCTGGAAACTGTTGTATGGAAGGCACAAGATCTACAATGGAATCACTCACAGATAAAAGCCATTCCATTTCCCTCTGCCACATTACCTTCTTCTGTGGCGCCAATGGCTCCAACCGCCATAATTCTCCAAACACAGAAGCTAACGTTTTTTAATCAAATTCTAATCAGAAAAAAGATAGTACGGCCAAAGGTAAATTAGGCTTGGCACATTAGAACTGAACATTCACTGACCAGAAAGATTTGTAATGGCATTTGAGATTGCTGGGGCCGTACAGACTCCTTTGCCTCCACCAGACATGTCTTCACCAAGAAGAAGCTTAGCAAACCGTTCCTTCATCATGTCAATCTCTGCAAACCAATGAAAAATAGACACAGCGTTCACGAGTTTGGTTTTAAGTCTCATTGTGCTAATTTTATTTTTTTTAAATGAGAGAAATTCACATGCTTCAGAGGTTTCTAGGAGAGAGATGAAAATATTCTGGTTTCCAGGCGATCCCTAACAATGTTGCAGACCATATGAACTTTTGTTCCGCCGTTTCAAATGGAGGAACGAACCACTATGAAATAGTAAAATACTCAAGATTCGTCATTTCAAATGGCAGATCGTGAACAGTGCAAAGCCAAGTAAGATGCTCGATGGGATGTGATGTGTACAATCTAACTATTACTAGTGGTCCCTCCATATGAAATGGCGGATTAGGCGTGTTTTATAGTGGTTCCTCCATTTTAATCGGCGGAGCATGTGTCCATGACATAGTCTGCAACAATGCAAGGATCCAGATCACCTAGAAACCAAAACAAATTCATCTCTCTACTACTTTCAGAAAAAAAAATCCTAATTTTGCCCTATATATGAAGGATAGATGTAGAAATTCATCATCTCAAGCTATACAGAAGCCCTAATCACTGATTACACCGATGCTTGAGTGTTCAATTTCAATTAAATTGTAACCTAACAGCATAAAAAGCAACAATTCATTTATTCAATTCTATCTAAACTTAAATAAAATAGCAGTAAGAGATGATGGATACGAACCAGAGATATCGGAATCAGGCTGCTTTCTAGGAAGCTGCTTCTTTTCCCAAAGCATCATCATGTCCTTCCCGCCAAACGAAGGAAAGATGCAATCCGTGACGGAAACTGTACGGAAGCCATTGTGCGGAGGAGAATAAGTCAACGAGCTACCGCGGATACTGATGCTGCTGGAGGTTTCAGACTCGCTGACGTCAGCACTGAGACTGTAGCTCTGATCGCAGCATCTCTCGCTGCTACTCCTGCTGTCGTTCTCTTCTCTCCCACTCCCAACCATTCGATCAGAAACCCTAACTTAACAACCAGATCACATTTTCAGATCAGTGAATTCAATTGACGAATTACAGATCTCAGGAGACGATAGCGGTGTCGGTGACGTGACAGTGGTTGTGGCGGAGAGTGAGAGAAGATGAAGATGAAGATGAAGATGAAGATGAAGATGAAGATGAAGAATGAACGGACAATATAACACATTAACACGTTACGCTCAGAATTACCTACGCATATAAGAAATATGAAATATCTTCATATACCACCCCTTTCTTATTGTACACATGACATATTATGATAGTTCTTTCAAAAACTCCGGGCTCGTGGCTCGCGACTTGCTCAATAAAAGCTCAAATAAAACTAGCTATAAAAAATTAATATGAAACACCCTTAGCTGATTTGGATCATTTTAATAGCCGAACCAAAATCGACCCAGGCTCAGCTCGACTCGTTAGCTCGATCTTAAGCTCGTTTAACTTCAAAATCGACCTAGAGCCGTCAACTCGACGTCGTCGTCACCTGCAAGATAAGGCCAAAAACTTGACTTTACTAACCAAGCGAGAAAAGCCCTTTCTATCTTCTTAGTCAAGCGCGCTAGCTTCAATCAAACTAAAGCGCACACTAGAAAAGAAAGGGCTTAGGCTTCGAAAGGCGCCGGCTACCTTCTTACTGACAGCACAGCTACGTGCTGGCACTCAATTAGTAGCGCTGGCACGTCACTCGGCTCCTCGGCTGAATGATGTAGTGGTGAACCTCTCTTTCTAATTCAGTGCTCTCCGAACCGTGCGGGAAGGTTTCCCATCACACGGCTCATCAACTTGATCTTCCGGGGGAACCGTATGTCCGAACAGGCCTGGAAAAAGAGGTAAGGTCTCGCTTTCCTTTTCCACTCAAGTGTACGGCATCTGCCGTGCTTAGGCCCCTTCTTCCCTTCCCTAATAAAAGAGTCCACCGCCAATTCTAAAAAGAAGCTTCCGGAAAGATATTCTAGTAAATAGAAAACTCGCCATTCATTCATGAACTGTCTTGCCCGTGCCATCAAGAGCTCCAGCTGCAAGAGGATAGGATCTTTTTAGGCGGAGAAAGGGTGAAAGCTAATAATCACTTTTTTCCATAACTTACTTGGAAAAGGGAAACTCATGCCTTTCCTTAATTAGTTACTTGCCTCCTTCTGCTACTAGTGATTCAATTCCAAAGATGGAGGAAGTGTTACCCAGCGTCGAAGTGAAGTTCCTTGTCTCAGCGTCCTTCTTCCTATTGGAAGGGCCCCATTACTTTGGCAAAGAAGGCCCTACCTCAGACATTCAATCAACCGGTTTAGACAAAAAGTAGGGCAAGTCATCAGGTATCGAACTAGGGCATCGTCTCTTGGGCTTTATTCAGTTCAGGTACCGCAGCGGTCGACGACTTGGCTGGGGCGGATCTTCACTCATTATCCTTCTTCGAACCTTTTGGTATGTATTGCCCCCTAACTATAGATCAGATCCAGCAGACGAGAAAGAAAATTCCACACTGCTGCTGAGTCGTCGGACTTATCCACCAAGGGATTCGTGGAATTTCTGTGGATTGCGTTGGGGGAAATCTATCAATCGCCGTTACTCGATCCGAACAGGAACTGACCTGGAACCGAACTACCACACTATGTCCTGCTGCTTCCCTGGTCTGACTGGAACTATTACTAAATGAGATTTCCTGGACCACGTTGATGGTACCAGCTTGAGTGAAGGAAGTTGGAGTAGAAAGAAGAAGGCATCGTTGCCCAACCAATCAGATCAGTCACCAAGGAAAAACGTGGCAAGTCCTGATCTAAAGATGTTGCTTGGTGAAGGTGGCTTGCTTCTCTGTTCACGGGGAATGAATGTAAACCAATTGTTGACAGAGATGCTTAGCTTGGGAAGCTAGACTTTCTTCTCTACTCATTTTGGAGAGCTAATCAAGTTGCCTTGTTTAATTTTGAGCCCGAGCTTGAAACCACCCAGGCTTGACTCAGGCTCAACTCGTGAACAGACCTAATTATACCTATCAGTCAAACCAACATAAGAATGTGTACAAGTCAACTCAGTTTTGGGCAAAGAGTCGTGCTCAAAATGAGTTTTTTTTAATAAATTTCGAGTCTCGGAATACATCTACCGGGAGTAGTTTTCATTGTCAAGAAAGATTGTAGTAGCTAAAAGAGTATGATTAATAAGAAGTTGGATCAGTTAGAGTGCTGCTAGAAAAAACCCAAGAACTTAAAAGGGTACTTCGAAGACCAATAATGGGAAAAATCAAAAGATTGTTGGAAAGCTCATTATGTAGCAACTGTGTAATCAGGCGCGGTAGTGACTACGTAGGCCAGTAGAAAATCTAGCAGGTTAGTAGTGAAACGGTAGGCGATAGCAACTCGACATCTTGGCCACACCTCATCGGTAGCAGGCCAATAGCTTGGTAGAAACATAGAAATTTTTTATTGAGTGTCAAATTTGTTTTTATGCATATTTTAAAATAATTTAGCATGCATATTCAATGCATTTAACCCATTCATATAAAAGCATTTTGTAAATATAAGTTTTGATAGGATAAAATCTATTTTGGACTACTTTCGGTTGATGTTATAGGTGTAGAACGATTGTGACAGACGGCAATGCACTAAGGACAAAATATAACCCTGAGGCTGGACATAGAGCTAGGTGTCCATTATGCTTGATTATTCTTGTGGGTTTTTGTTATGCCCCAATCCTAAACCAACTCAAACTCAAACCAGAGTTAGGGAAAGAATGAGCCTGCGACCATCGGTTTTCCGCTTTAAAATAATTATTTCAAATGCTGCTAGCTGTTTTGCTACTTCACCATTGGTGTTCTATCTCACAAAAGCGAAATTGAATTTCAAAGTCAGGTAGGTGCACTTTTGGTAAAAAAAAATAATAAAAATAAAAAAGAGCTTAGTTTAATTATCTATAAGACTTTTTTTTTCAAATATTTTCCATCCAATGATGTAAATGCTCAAGTTTCGCCGTTATAGTGCACTCTGAAATGATATAGAAGAGCTCAAGAAGAAGAAGAAAAAAGTCATTGATCGATAAACGAGCTAAATAAGTACATATGTTGAAGTTGGTTAAATTAAAATTTCTTGATGTAAATAAGGAAAGAAAAGGATAAAAATTAAAAGAGAAAATTACTGTTTGCGTCCCTGTGGTCTAAGGGTGGAGTCACATTGAGTCCCCGAAAAAAAATTAAACTGGTTAAAACCTCATGATTCCAAAAGTGACCCGAATGAGTCCCTCTGTTAACTTTCTGTTACTAACATCATTAAAATAAGAGACAAACCGGTCTTTTCACACATTAAAAGATAAAAAAACCAAAAAAACAAAAACAAAAGACAAAGAAAGAAAGAAAGCATCGTTCTTGTGACCCTACTCCCTGTAGTCTTCAATCTCCAACCTTTGTTCAATTCCAATACTCCAATTCCAACTTTCGCTGTAGCCTCGGAACCTGCTGCTGTTGATCCTTCTGCCGCTGTAGTCTCATAGTGCCTCGGAACCTGCTGCCGTTGCTACACACCACCAAACCCTACTCCCTATAAGATTCTTCAAATTTGTTACCACCATCATGGTTTATACTCAATTGTGTTTTTGAATTCTAACCCTCTACCATAACCAAAATGGTTTTTTTTATCACCATTGCTAGATTTTGTGTTTATTTGAAGTGGGTTTTGTGTGAAGTTGGCGATGCCTACCAAGTGTTCGACGAAATGCCACCGATGATCGAATTATCAAATTGAGGGCTTTTGTAAGTTTTTGTTATATGATTGCCCGAATCGATTAGTTTTTTTTTAATAAAGAATGGTTCAATGTATTTTGTTAATAAAGTTTAGTTCGATCAGTTTATTTAAAAAAGTTCTCTTCGGTTAGTTTTGTTGAAAAAGTAGTTTGGTTCGATTAGTTTTGTTAAAAAAGTAGTTCGGTTCGATTTGTTAAAAAGTAGTTCGGTTCGATTAGTTTTTGTTAGAAAACTAGTTCGACCCGATTAGTTTTGTTAAAAAAATAGTTTGGTTTGATTAGTTTTGTTTAAATAGTAGTCTGGTTCGATTATTTTTGTTAAAAAAAGTAGCTCAGTTCGATTAGTTTGGTTAAAAAAGTAGTTCGGTTCGATTAATTTGGTTAAAAAAGTAGTTCGGTTCGATTAGTTTGGTTAAAAAAGTAGTTCGGTTCCATTAGTTTTGTTGTAAAAGTAGTTCGGTTCGATTAGTTTTGTTAAAAGAAAGTAGTTCAGTTTGATTAGTCTTGTTAAAAAGTAGTTCAGTTCGAATAGATTTGTTAAAAAAGTAGTTCGGTTCAATTTGTTTTTGTTCAAAAACCAATCCGGTTCAATTAGTTTTGCTAAAAAAGTAGCTCGGATTGATTAGTTTTGTTAAAAAGTTGGTCGATTCGATTAGGTTTGTTAAAAAAGTTGTTTCGTTCGCTTATTGTTTCTTAAAAAACTATTCAGCCCGATTAGTTTTGTTAAAGAAGTAGTTTGATTCTGTTAGTTTTATTTAAAAAGTAGTTTGGTTTGATAAGTTTGTTTAAAAAAATAGTTTGGATAGAAATTTAAAATGAGGGACGTAAAGTGAGCACAATCACAAACCATATGAACTCATATGAATCTTATAAAAGCGCATATTGGTAATTTCAGCTTTTCTATGGATGGAAACTTAATAGTGGGGACTCATCTAGTTTATTTTTTAAACCATGGGTATTTAACCTGTTCAATTTTTTTCAGGGCCTCAACGTGACTCCACCCCCAGATTACGGAGACGCAAAATTGGAAAGTTCGATTATAGCGTTGGATTGCACATTTGCACATCCATAGAAAATAAAGTTGGGCTTTAATAAATCAAATGTCAATAAATAAGCTTGATATGTGAATTAGTTGGGCCTAATAAAATGTGATGGGCTTCCCGATAAAGAAACGAAACAAATAGAAATTTTGTTTATTTTCTTTCCGTTTTTGTATCCTCCAGCTTGCCGCTAATTTGTTCACCTATATTATGATACTACTTTTAGTGCCCGTTATACACGGAATTATCTAAATTAAAAATTACAAGTAAAGCAAATAATTAAATAACGTATATAAAAAATGTATTACATCTATGCTTGTATCTATGCTATGTGTACATAAATTAATTTTATTTATATCATAAAATGATTTTTTTTAAATGAAATTAATAAAAAAATGTACGTGCAGACATTTACCCGAGAATGCTCTTTCTATTGAAAATTCCATTATCAGTGTCATATATGTATAATTGAAATAATTTTGGTTATTAACCAATTTCAGGAATAAGTTTCTCATACCATAGTACTTTTAACCACTCAGCTTAAATACAAAATAAGTGTTACCTTTATTGATATATTTATTAATTTACCATCCATCGAATGAAAGGAGAACATTAAATTGTAATGACAGATATTCTTAGTATTGATATGTCTAAGAGCATTTTCATCTCACCCCTATCTCCAAACCAAAAATTACACTAAAACTCACTTTATTTTCTCTCTCTATTTCAATTAAATAATACTTTTTATACATTTTTTCATTATCTATTATCTTTCTTTCACTCACAACCACTTTCAAAATATATTAAAAAATTATCGGGTATGAACAATAACTTTTCAAATGTACAGAAAAACCACCACTTTTTCTAAAATATAAAAACTCTTCACTCACAACACCCTGAATCACTCTCTAAATTATAAAAACACCACTCACATAATATAAGGGGTTGGATGAGAATGCTCTAAGGGTGGCATTGTATAGATTTAAAGCATAAATTTATAATTTATAAATTTATATGATAATAATAATAATAATCATAATAGTAATAGTAATAATAATAGATAAATTGATTGACTTTTAAAAAATGGATCGACTTTTAAGCATATAATTATAATTTAATTATTAAAAAAATAACTTTGTAAAATGAGCATATTCGAGTTTTGTTTTTCTTTACAATCTTCTATAATATACATAGTATAAAGTACAATATGTTAATAATAATATTTGAAATTATATTTTTTTTAATATCTGGCAAACATGGTTTGTTGTTGATTTTTGAATTTCATCAAGTATTTTGGAATATATAGTAAAAGAATATGTTAGTATTTATTTTTATAAAAATGTATAGATATAATATAAATAGGGTATTAAAAGAAAGTGAATAATTATTAATCTATTACATATATAAAGGGTTAATTAGGATATTAGTTTTGGGGGAAAAAAAATTGTGAGAATTAACCAAAAGATGACAAATGTCCACAATTATTTTAATTTATTAGAATTGGTAGATAGTTGTTCACAAAATAAAAAATATGATATAGTTATGTTGTCGTCAGAAAGAACCTAGAGAAAATCATGTGTTGCCACTAACACTGTAACACCAATTCGATTGTTTTGAAGAATGCATTGACATTGTTTATAACATTTTCAAAACTCCAGGGTAGAAATGTACATGCCTATTTATTTATTAATCTTGAATAATAGGAACAAATAAGTTGATGATTTCCTTATATAATAGTTAAGTTAGCAACTTATCTTTCAAACTATGGTAAAATAGTAATTTTTCATCCAAGCAACAAATGTCACTAATACTCTGAAGATGGCAACAAAATAACTTTTTACCAGTACAGTATTAAACAATGTTAGAATTTTTTGTATGGTTGTTCGTGTTTTTACATAGAAAAATTGTTTTTTAGAAAGAAGATATAGCCGAAAACAAATTTATATTTTTCTTTATCAAGTAAAGCTGCGTGCCAAATAATTTATTATACTTTTGTCACATGTCAAGTTATATGAAAACAAACGAGTGTATACATATAATTTCTTTGAATTTTGTTTTTAATATACGGTTATTTTGGTCCATGTGCATGCATAAAGTTGATATCAAAATAGATGTTATAACTATAAAGAAAATTGGATACGAAGAAAATGAAAACCATAAAAAGTTGGATATAAGGGAGAACAAAGTTGGTTTAGGATGAGATTGGTGAGGGTTCGGTACCGATGTAACCATCACCCCCATCCATATCAATACCAAAATTTTTTGTTCCCGGGCGATATCACCGAAGCTCCCCAAACACAATGTCAACATATTTTGTAAATTTGGCCACTTATTGTTGTTATTATTATTATTATATAATTATTGTTATATTATTATTATATTTCTTATTATCACTATTATAACATAATTTAAAAGCGAATGATTTCTGTTTATGTTTTTTCCAGTTTGAAGCAAACATATTTACAAAACACAGCCTTTAGAAAAAATTAATAATAATAAAATTTGAAATTATGTTTCTTTTTTCATTTAACATAAACAAACCAAGTTGTATTTACAATAAAATATCTTTTACTTTATATATGTATATTAGGTTAGATACCCGTGTGTTACACGGGTCGGATAAATCATACCACATACAAAAAGTAAAAAAGATGTTCAACAACTTAGATACTCATCTATTAAACGGGTAAAATTATATGAAACAAAAAAAGATAAAGGTCCTATTTGGTACAGATATATAGTTAAAAAATGATATAAGTTCAAACTAATAAGATACGCTTAGATCATCACTTCCACTTTGAAAAATAGTGGCATATATAACACATAAAATAATCAGAAGAAAGCTTACAATTGAACAACAAAACAATGAGCGAACCAAATCATCTTTAATATCATAGTATTTTACAACTCAACTTTCAAAAAATTTACATTCAGTGAGTTATCTCTTGAACTATGATGCTTACTATTTAGTATTTGGTACCCAAACTCACAAAAGACCTAAACCTGAGGTTCCTGCGTTACCTGAAAGTCATGCTCAAACGTCTTATCAAGATATCAAGTGATGAGAATGTTGTTGATGTTAACCCTAATAGAAAAGTATTTAATCTTAACCAAATGTGCTAAAAGATTAGAAAGTGAATACTCAAGTATAAAAGATATAATAATGAATTGCATAGCAATGGTGGCTAGGTAATTACAAATGAAGATAAGCAAAGAAAGTAACTTAAACAGTTGGATCGGGTAACAGGCCATACCGGGTCAGAATGGGCCAAATTAAAGTCATCTTAGTTCGGGTTATAACATGTCAATTTAAAGAAGAAAGTAACAAAAAGACTATATCATCAAAAATACAACAAAAATACTAAATGATAACTGCATGATGTCTCCATCTCCTCCCTATTTTCAGGCTTTTGCAAAGGCGTAAAATGGCTCGATTGGGTAATAGGTCAAAATGGATCATTTTTGTCTAAAAGTCATATTAACACATCACTTGCATTTGAATGACCAAATTGGGTCAGGGCTTTAAAACAACCAATCTAATGAACTAATGGTTTTTTTTATTGTACCTTTGCAACAATTAGCATACGTTGAATTGTAGACCATTTAAAACACAAGGATCCTCAATGGATATTTCTTCATGTTGCGTCAACTCACACCATCCAACCAAAACAAGCCTAATTGTAAGATTAAAAAACATAAAACATACAAATTTTGTTAGCAACATATCTTAAATGAATCTGAAACATTAACTTACAAACACAAAATTAGACAATAATATTGTACTTGTATCCAGAAATTAAAATATTATGAAAAATGTCCTACTTTTGAATGGGTTTTTCGGTATTATGTTTGTTTGAATGAACTCGTTGTTCATTAACTGCTTGTGCCTAATTCAAAATCATTTGCTGATATAAATATAAAGAAAAGAGTTACTGAACTAACTTAGCATTAAGTTGATCTGAAGGCTATTGAATTGGTTTGGATGTTACAAATATTAAAAAATAAGGGTACCAAAGTCCAAATTAGGATTCAATAGTCTGACTATCAATTAGTCAAACTTGCATATTCATTTTAATTTCCCACAGAAGGGTATTTTTGGAATAAAATCAATGTGATTTAAGATGTCGAAGATCAAAATCTAAAATCTAGTGACTATAAGTCAAAGTAGATACTTTTTTGTTAAAAGTTTGGTCATCTGTATTAAAATTGTTAATGCAGATTTTTTTTAAATCTGCAAATGGTGAAATATCATTCAATATATAATGACACTGAATGTTTCAAACAATGCATGTCTTAATTCTGTCATTAGAATTCAGTTTCAATGTACAAGTCAAAATTGGCGACATAAGTTTAAAGCCAAGTATTACTAAAAATTAAGTTAAAAAAACAATAACTTGAATAAATACCTTATTGATCGACATATGTGTCTGTTCTAACTTCCATGCCCCGTTCATTAAATACTAATGATAAATTATATAACTCTAAAAAAATATAAAAATGATGCAACCATAGAGACAAATATGACTTATGAGTACCGGCTGAGAAGATGTTGGATCAAGTAAAACCTTACAAACCGAGTCCCCGATCAATAAGGTTGTAAACGAAGCAAACGTCCCCAATCAATAGGCGGGAGGTTCGTTTATAAATTAAACGAAAGAGCATGAATACACACTTTGTTTGTTCATTTTTGTTTATTTATATTTTGTTTTGTCAACAGGTTAATCACAAAAGCTTACAATACTGACTATATGTTTGCTGCATATAAAGAAACATATGTAATTACTACTACTCTAGAATTAATATGTGCAATCAAAAGACAAATTTAGCTAATGTTGGATCTACAATCAGCCAACCAATCAATTTGTAATTATGTAGTTTCCAACTTGCCTTCTAAAACTCAATGTAACCAAAACTTAACATTTTGTGCAAAGTGTATTAAGTATCAAACAATAATGTCAATAATATATAGTCAAAACTGTAAACATCAAATTGAAGTAAGCTCACAAACCAATTACTCCAAACATTCTGATAATCATAGCCCAATTCATTAAAATAATAAAATTGAAAATCAAATAACATACCTTCCATATTGTGAATCCTTAGATGAATTGAATCAATACGGAGTCGATTGTTCATTTATTCATGCATATGAATCCGGCTATTACAAATCAGGGGTCGGTGAACCATCAAAAACTCTTCATTGAATATGAATCCGGAGCGATGGTGAACCCTAAATGTGAAAAAGGTTTTGCTGGAATTGAGGAATGTTTGTAATATTAATAACCCGTGGAATTAGAAAAAAAAAAAACCCCTTAATGTAGGAATGGGCGGGAAAATAAAAGCTCCTGATGATTGTGGATGTGACAGCTGGCTTATAATGATTTCATTTATTATAGAGTTTAGATTTAGATTAGATATGCTGTAGTTGATTTATTAATAAATTTTAAGACTACCTTCATTCGTAATCTAACCTAATCAAATTATTCACTAAATTATTAATTTCTTCCTCTTCTAGCTACACAACCAATTAAATCCCAAATTTTAACTCAGATTAACAACCCAACCAAACAAACTTTTTCATAATTAAATATAATTTAAGTTTTAATAGAAATTATAAAAAAGAGGTCTTCAATTAAAAATAAAAAAACAGATTAAATAAAAAATTTAATTAACAATAAAATTTACTGTAAAATAGAGTCCAATAATACCAACACAGACATGGAATTGAATGACTCGTTTTAAGTTTTAAATTTAATTATTCGCTAACTTTGATATTAATATATGGCCGTAGCAGGTTTTTTAATTAGTAGTTCATAAAAAGAAAAGAAAGTTCTCAATTAATAATGCCAATTAATAATGGTGTGTTGGTGCCAAATGGCCAACCGACTTAGGTTGGTGCAGCAAACAGATCGTTGAACTTGATTGCCACATAAACCAATTTTTATTTTCTTTTTAATTCCAAATCTGCTAAACTAATTGACCGACTGCACCGATGGGTGTAGCCTAAGGCAAGGGTAGTGGGGCGCGGCCACCTGGCTTGTGAACACCACTATCACGTTGGCGCGGATGGGGGGCGCGGGGCAGTCCGCATGGGGTTGAACTACATGTCTGACGAGGCCTTTCAAGATCTAATGGCATCTCAAAACGCGACTTTTTTCAACTCGGATACACAACCTGAGTTTTCCGTTCCAGAGACACAACCCGAGTTTTCTGTTCCGGAGACACAACCGTACCGGATAAACCCACAAAACGCTCTCACAAAGGTAAGAAAACAAATAAAACCGGAGAAGCGAGCGGTTCATCGACACCGGTTGTGACGAAGCGAAAGTATACTCCTTGGAAAAAGGATGAAAAATTAGCGTTGGCTAGAGCTTGGATTGAGATATCTCAAGATCGAAATGAGGGTAATTATTTTTTGGTGTATTTTTTTTAATTTAAATTTTTAGTTTTTGTTTGCAATTTACTAAAGTTTTGTTATTTTTTTTATAGCCGACTTTCATAAACGTCGAGTATTTTGGAGCAAAGTTTATGGAATTGTTTTATGAGCAAGTGGGGAGTAGGGACCGAACCGATAATATGATATCGGGTCAGTGGTCCGATATTCGTAAGTTTGTAGGATTATTTACCAACCTACACAACCGAAATGCAAACCGAATGCGACAGAGTAGGTCCGATGATCTTCAAGTTTTTCAATTCACTTGCGACGAGTGGAAAGCGAAGGTGTTAAGGAAGTACGGGATGGTGAAGACGTTTGACGAGCGCTACTTGTGGGACGTGCTCAAGAAGTGCTTGAAATGGATTATGTTAGTTACTCTGGATGCGGATGTCGGAAAAGAATCGGCTAAACGTACGAAAACTAGCGAGTCCGGCTCCTACGTCTCTTCTAGCGGCTCGGAGACTCAAATTAACTTCGACCTAAACTTGTCCGAGGGCGATTTGAAAGAGCAAGGCTCTAGCCGCCCCCCGGGTAGGGAACGTGGGAAAAGAACCGCTGATCACGACTTCGGAAAAGAGATTGCTAGAATGTCAATTGGTCTCGAGTCGATTGGTCAAGCTAAACATAATAGAAACCGGATGAGGAGTTTGGAATTTATAACCAAGGACTTTAGCCACCTACCGCCATCCGACCAAGGGATAATGGAGGAAGAAAAAGATCGTATTCGGAAGGAATTGACGAAAAAAAATAAAAAACGCTATTTTTATGTATTTTTTTAGAGGTTGTTGCATTTTAAATTTATGTTTTTATTTTCCTTCTTATTTATGTTTTAATGAAATGTTTTAATTGAGTATTATTAATATTTATTTAGGATATAGTATAAAAAAAAAACTCAACCAAGCCCCGGCTCACCTGGACCATTACACCCTTTGAGGCTTGGTCTGGGGTCTTGGTTGGCATGCCTAGTCAGCGCCACGTGTCATGAAGATGTTGGTTCACTTGAGGCTCAACCAAGCCCCATTACCCTTAGCCTAATGGATTGGCATAAAATGATAGAAATTCTACGTGAATCTACCTATATGATTAAAGCAAGGTTATTTCACATGTCATTTAATTAAAGTAGCAAACTAGGATACCAATTAATATTATTACCATTTATATAATTACTAACAAAGTTATAAATGTAACTTTAAATGCTGTATCGAATAAGGTTTTTAGATACTTATGAATAATAAAATTTTATTTATCATTATTTATATCTTATTAATCCAAAAATTATGCTATTATATATATTATTAAACTTATTTATTTTATAAGTTTTTGTATATTTTTAACCACCCGTGTATTAAACAGGTTATACCTTAGTTTATTAATAAATCTTAATGGATGGAAATAGAATTTTAAGTCTATCCGTGTTTATCCATACCTTTGCTAGATTATTAAACTTAAATCGATGGATGTTTGTCTAGGAACCCAAACCTAGGTGCTTATAAAAAGTAGAAACACAAAACAAACACCCCATTTTCCTCCATAAAAACATTGGCATTCAACCGCGTCTCGTACTTTTGAAACCCAACCCCTTCCTTCCTATCAATATTTTCAAACCCAACCCATACCCGGCTGATTATCAAATATCATCAACAATAACAATGCATGTGAAATCAGACTCCGACTTAACCAGCGTGGAAGCGCTCACACCCCCACTCTACTACGTCCAGAGCCCCTCCAACCACGATGCCAACGACAAGATGTCCTACGCCTCCAGCCCCTTCGCCTCTCCAACTCACCCCGCACACTACCACTCCTCTCCCATCCACCATTCCCGCGAGTCCTCCAACTCCCGCACGTTCTCCGCCTCCATCAAAAACGCAGTCGTTCGGGCCAACCATCATGCTGCTCTGTCTCCATGGAAGAGGCTTGAGTACGGTACTGACATGGAGGAGGATGATGATGTTGCTGGCGACGGTCGGATTCCGTTGAGGGTTTATGTCGTGTGGTTTGTGGCGTCGTTTGTTTTCTTGTTTACGGTTTTCTCCTTCATTTTGTGGGCTGCTAGTGTTCCTTACAAACCCAAGGTTTATGTTAAGGTCAGAATTTTTTATATATCTGTCTCTTGAAAAACTTTCTTTTTATTAATTAATTTGCCAGTTTTTTTTAATGTTTTAATAGCAATTAACTTAGTAGGTTTGGTTCGGGTTGGTTTTGGGCTAAGACTGAACTAGAACCAAACCTGAAACTTCAGTTTTTGGATTTTTGAAAGTATTCCATTTTGGCTTTGTCATTTGAACTTGAAAAAAAGAAAGAAATAATTGGACAAAATTAATGAATTAGGCCTAAATTATTTTGTTAAATAATAGTTAATTAAATTAATTGTTATATATTTAGGCTAAAATATATTAGTTATATATTTATTAAACTTTTATCAATTGCTTAGAATAAAAAATGAAAATCTAGAAATAAGTTTTAGTTTTTTGGGGTTTTGTTCATACAAAACCAAACCGAACCTACACCTAACCTTAAGTTCGTTTTATTTCAAACACATAAAATCATGCTGTTGGTTTTTATTTCGGTTAATATTTTTCAGTTTCGGCAGGTGTTTTCGGTTTAACGCGCATCCCTACTAAATTTTTTGATTTAAAATGAGTTACCAAGTTATGTGACTCTGGGTTAAAGTAACCCGGGATTTTAAATAAAAGATACTCGGATAATACTGAGTCAACTCAGTGTTTTAACTATGTAATTCGTGATGATTTACTTTCTGTCAAGTGTCAACAGTTGCAGCTTTAATCAGAATTTAAAATTGAAAACAAAATTAATGGTAAGGCTGATGGGTGTGGGGGGCGCGAGAGGGGGCGCGAGTGGGGACGCCAGCCAATAATATTGTGACGTGTGGCAGAGAGAGAAACTTGATAAGATGGGTGTTGGAGCCCCCGCTCGCGCCCCTGGCCCTGGTGTGGAGGGGCGCGAGAGGGGGCGCGAGCGGTTTTTTTGTTTATTTTTTTATAAATGTATTAAAAAAACGTATTATTAAAAAACCCCATAAGTATTAATTAATTAATTAATTAACTAACTGGGTTTACTTAAAATTGAACCTGAAACAGTAGAATCCTAACCACCAAAACCAGCTTCACATATTAGATCCAAAACCTTTAAAAGATATTATTATCAATTATTACAAACCCTAGATAGATATAGAAACTGAAGCAGTAAAGAATACATACTTGTCATGAGTTGAAGTTGTAATCAGTATGTACAAGATTCATTATCCAACGGCTCTATTCTTCATCCCAACGGCTCTTCACGCATTCCCAATACCCCTTTACGCCTCTGCCCTCCCGCTAGCGGCCTTGCGCCTGCTTTGAAAGCCGTGCTCGCGCCCCTCTCGCGCCCCTCTCGCGCCCCGGGGCGCGAGCGGATGGGCTCACGCGCCCCCTCTCGCGCTCCACACCCCTCAGCCTAATGGCTCTTTACCTTTTGTACAGAGCATGATGTTTGACAACTTTAATGTCCAATCGGGGATGGATGCAACAGGTGTACCAACGGATATGTTGACTTTGAATACTACAGTCAAAATATTTTACCGGAATCCGGCTACATTTTTTGGTGTTCATGTCACCGTTACCCCTATCCAAATTTATTACTATCAACTCAAGCTTGCTTCCGGTCACGTAAGTTTTTGCATTCTTGTTACGTATATCTTTCTTTTTTGCTATGTCAATTTGACAGGTTTGTATAATGCATATATGATGTGTGTGTTGGCACTTGGAAGGATTAAGTTTTTATATGTTGTACACAATATAATCTATAATTGCTGTTTAATAGCAGAAATGGTTAAGTTTACGTGCACACGCCGACTGACCCGTGATTTCTTTTCGGGGGATGATCATGATTTTAGGGTATAAATAACATTTTTTTGAAGGGCAGTTGCCCCTACATTAAGCTAGTAATTAGCGAAGTGCACCCAATTATTGGATAAATTTATAAATATTATGCTATACAATTATGCATAGTTTCACATTAAAAGAAATAAAGAATACTTGTGTTTTAATATATTGTACTTTAGTAGTTACGACAAATGGAACTTGTGCCTTTTTCTCCAACATTAGAATCTTGATTGCATGCATTGTGCACTTGTTAGCTGTGCAGCTTTTGGTTGTACATATTTTCTATGTGCTTTGATGACTCCAAATAAGTTACTTTTACCTTGAAATAGAATGCTGATTCATAAATACTTAAAAAAATTTTGCTTTTTCGAGTACACGTTCTTCCATCGTGTGTTCTTCATGACTTTGGCCTACTAACTTTAAGCTTTTATGCGAAACGAGGTATGGGAAGCAAACATTAAAAAAACAAAATTATGTTTGAAAGTATATAATATTAGTTGTTTGATAAAAAGGACAAGAAAGCGTTCGTTTCAATCGCCTCTAGTCTAGTGTAATGGAGTAATGGGCACCCTGTGGTCAACATTGTTGGATTTAGTAAGAGTAAGAATATTTGCTTTGGGATGTGTAGTACCCACTAATTACGGACTCAACATTACAATTTTAAGTCCATACGTACTGGGCAACAAAATGGTGGAATTTGGGCGATTTTGGGTGAGAACACAGCGCTCCCTACGCGACAAAGGATCGATTTTTCTTTTTTTTGG
Source organism: Bidens hawaiensis (assembly GCF_021521415.1). Classification (NCBI taxonomy): domain Eukaryota; kingdom Viridiplantae; phylum Streptophyta; class Magnoliopsida; order Asterales; family Asteraceae; genus Bidens; species Bidens hawaiensis. Next base: position 91,454 of record NW_027505267.1, on the reverse strand, counting down.
GGTGGGGGACATACATTTGTCGCATGTTTGTGTTTATGGAGATGCTGACGCAACGATCACTACACATAACCCAAGGCATTAACAAAAATTTAGGGGCTTATTGAACAAAAAATTTCTATCAATATTTTTGTTCAATATTTTTGGTGTAGAGAGATTTTTGTACGTCTCGCTAGGTCTTACCAAAAGTTTTCTACCGAATCGCTAACTATGATTTTGAAAAAAGCAAACGAACCACCTGGTTGTTGGGTCGGTTGAAACAACCGGCTTTACTGTGTGATGGTTTAGATTCTAAAGTAAGAAAATTATATTTACCTTAGACCAAGAAAAGTATATTTTCTTTCTTCAAAAGCAGAAGTTTGTATTAAATTTTGAAATTGTATAAGATTTCTTATGAATATAACATATATACTTAACTTCGTATTCTTTTTTTAACCGAAGTATGAACATAAATAAAATGAGTCAATTACAATAGAGAGGATGGTAAACGGGCAACAAGCTGCGCTGCCACCACTTTTTAAATAGTTTCCCAACTTGTTTTGGCTTGGATGGTTCCAATAGGTCTCGATGGTATGAACTTCTAGAATAAACCGTACTTTTGAATTTTTATCCATGCCAATCGAGTTTTGTTAAGCATACACACTGATTAACTTTTCATACAGTAATATTCTTCTATTTTAGCCAAAGATAAATTATAAAAATATCTTTAAAAGTTAGCCTGCTACGATTCTTGATTGGGTTGGTAAATGATAGCCGAGTTAAGTGTGATACAAAAGGGACGTATGGGTTTGAATCAGGCATATGGGAATTAAGCGGGAACCAATTCAATTCCCACAAAATAAAACATCACTATTGTAGTAATTTAGAATAGTGTTTAGATGAGTTAGAGTATTCTCAATCTGTTCTCTAGTTCTCTAAAATTATGTGATGGAGATTTGCAAATTATATGGTATGGTTATGAGTGCATTCCCAGCCTGTTCCCTACCCTATATCCATATATATTATATAATTACACTAAAAAACACTGTATTTTTTCTCTTCTGTTTAATTAAATAATATATTTTATACTTTAATTTATCATCATATTTTCTCTTTCTCTTTCACTCACAATTATTTTATGAAAATATTAAAAAATTATACAGTTGCTACAGTAAAACCTCAAATTTAACTTTCTCATATAAATTTTCTCTCTCCTCTATTCACAACTACTTATAACCATATCATATAATTTACAAATTTCCCTTACATAATTTTAGGGAACGGATTGAGAATGCTCTGAGTGGTTGTGAGTAGAGGATAGAGAAAATTTATATGGGAAACTTAAATGTGAGGTTTTACTGTAATACTGTATAATTTTTTAATATTTTCATAAAGTAGTTGTGAGTGAAAGAGAGAGAAAATATGATGATAAATGTATAAAAAATATTACTTAACTAAACAAGAAAGAGAAAATATAGTGATTTTTAATACAATTGTATGATATATATAAATATAGGATAAGGAACAGACTAGGAATGCTTCGGGCATATCCAGTTTCTATTGGGTATGGAAGGAATCTCATATTCAGAGCAATGATGCTATTGCAACATGTACGTTATCACGTGAAATGTATATCACTCTGTCCCTTATGGGCCCCATCTTGAAAGTGAAATGTGAAACCCCACTGTCATACTTTATCACGTGAATTCTTTGAAAGGGTAATTTGGTAATTTACCATGAGATACTTATTTCATTCTTGGTATTTCTATATTTGAACTTTCACAAGAAAGTATCATATATTAAATGTCGGATATGATATTCGTACATCCTCTGGTTATTCACACACCCTACATACGATCGTATAGGGGTTATACGATTGTATGAAACCCCATATTAAAGAGGGTGTGGATAGGTCAAAGGTGTATGAACAACCATAGCCTTAAATGTTTTGACATCTTTTCCCACTCTGTGTGCTACACTAGAATACAGTTTTAACTACTAAAAGTCAAAATTAATCAATGTTTAACTGTTTAAGGTTTTGACCTTGACTTGGAACAGGTGAAGAAGTTCTATCAAACAAGAAAAAGCCAAAGGGTGATTGTAGCACAAGTTTTAGGGTACCAAATGCCGCTATATGGCGGGGTGTCACCTTTCAATGCCGCCATAGGCCATCCGAAGAATGTAATCGTTCCGGTTAATTTGACATTTGTTATGAGGTCGAGAGCGTACATTCTAGGGAGGCTGGTGAAGCCAAAGTTCTACAAAAATGTTTTGTGTCAAGTGACGTTGCGAGGTAGCCAAGTTGGCAAACATGTGAACTTGACCGATTCTTGCACCTATCTAGATTAAATTGTGGAAATATTTGTATCTTTTGTCTTCTAGGTAGGTAACACTAGTACATAATTGAATTGTCAATTCATATGGACCGGTAATATTGGTAACATGCCACTAGCTTTATTTTCTCAAGGGTCTCTTTTACAAGCAAATTCGAGTTTAATCCGTTTAATGTTCTTATTGTCGTTTTTAGTTTTTATCTTTCTTTTTTGATATATTTACGATATTATCTTGTGAAGTTTGAATCACAAGGATAGTTAATTAAAGTACCAACAAAGGCTAAAAAAACTAAGGATTTTTCACTTGGACACAATTAATTATATGTTTAGGTAATCATTAACGGTGGTTACCACGACGTTGGTTACAGTGGTAGTGGCGGTGATAGCGCTGGTGGTGGGCGGTGGAGGTGGTGGTTGTGATGGCGGTCAGGTGATGGTGGTGGCGATGGTAATGGCGGTGGTTGTTTTTAGGTGGTGGTGGTGGTGAGAAAGTAGGGTGAATGATGAATTGAATGAAAAAAAGGAAGGGGGGGGGGGAATGGTTTTGATGGAATAAGATTCTAATGTATAATGGATGATTATATTTCATTGAGCAACCAAACATCACTTTTTTCATTCCCACGCAATGAATCATTTCATTCCTCCCGTTATTTCTGCATACCAAATACTACCTTAAAGTGATATATAAGTAAGGATGCTAATAGGTTTGAATCATCCTCACGGGAGCACCATGAGCAATACTTGGATTTTTTTTTCTTTTTTTTTAACAATTGCACTGATGCATCATAGACTCGATCACGGATGTTCGGCTGCTATTGTCATGGAAAAATGAAGTTTTTGTTGTATGTGGGAGGCATTTGACATATAAGAGTTGGTTTAGATCGTGTGCTAATTTGCTCTTCTTAAAAAAACATACTAATGCAATTAAACTTTGTTTATTACAACATTAAACATGCATTTATCCTTTATATGTGAGAATAAAGTTAATAATACACAAGGTTCATTTTGTGATGCAAAAAAAAAAAGGAAAGAGAAAAGAAGAAAGCCTCGCACTAGAATTATATGAGGACTACGAGCATATCAAAATTTCTTGAAACTATGGGCAACTCATATCTTTTAGACACAATAGAGGAGTATATTTTAATCGTTTCATTCATTACTTTTTGATAACGTTGGTATCCCTACCCACTTATAAAGTGAAGCTCACAAAATGCCAGCCAACATAAAGACTTATGACGGAACAGAAGATCCCAAAAATCACCTTCAGATCTTCACAGGAGCAACTACTGTTGAAAGGTGGAATAGCGCAGAATGTTGTCACATGTTCATGCAAACCCTAATAGGACCTTCCAGGCTTTGGTTTAATTCTCTTCCATCAAGAAGCATAGCTTCCTTCGATGATCTATACCAAAACTTTCTAACCAACTTTACCCAAAAAGGAGGTGCACCAAGGACGCTGCGGTCCTACACTATATGGAAAGATACAAGAAAGAGTGCTTGAACTACAGTGGTGCTTCAGAAAAGATGCGCATTTCAGGTTACATGAACGCTATCAAAGTAAAGAAGCTTGTGAGAAGGTTCCATGAGAACATTCCCAAACCATGAAGTAAGCCTTCGAAAGAACAGAAGCTTACCTTCGAGGGGAGGAAGCTTTGGATAACCAAGAAACGAGAAAATGTGACCCTAGGAGCTGGAGAAATCACTCCTCAGAAGGGAAGAAGCCTCGGTTTCAGTCCTTTGTCGAGAAACATCCACAAAAGCACTACGAGCATAGAAGGTCAGACGACAGAAGCCGCCCTTCTCACTAACAAAGACCTTAAGAAAAGGATAAATTGATCTTCTCGGTTCTAACCAAAATTCCACAAGAGATATTAACAACCGAGGTAGTTAAACATAATTTCCGTCCTCCTCGCCCGTTATCTAAGCCGGCAAGCAAATATGATGCATGCAAGTTTTGTGCCTTCCACAATGACATTGGCCATCACACCAATGACTGCTACTAGCTGAAGAAGCGTATTGAAGACGCTGTCCAGAGAGGTGACCTAACTCACCTACTTAAAGATCCAAAAGAAAGTAAAGGGAGTGGAAAGAAGGTATTTGGAGTAAACATGGTTTAGGTCTTTAACAAGAGGGAACAAACACTTGCCTGGAACCAACAAAGCACATGCTTCCCTCCAATTGACCCTCACCACAAAGTCATAACTCCAGTCATAGTGGAAGCTGAGCTAAGTGGCTTCCCCATAGATGGAACTTACATGGATTGTAGTGCAGCAACAAAGGTGATGTATGAAAGATGTTTCCTTCAACTCCCTTAAGAAATCAAGAAACAGCTCCGACACACTAAGAACTCTCTTAAAAGCTTTACTGGAGAAAAGGTTATTCCACCGGGGAAGCTCACTTTAGAATGTTTGGTTTAGAGATGGAGACCTTTCTCGAGTTGAGAAGCTTACCTTCACAGTGGTTAGGTACCCTTCTAATTATAACATACTCATCGGTAGAACGGGAATGCCATTTTCGATGCAATAGCTTATACAGCTCATGGTATGATGAAGTTCCTAACCATGAAAAGAATAGCTACTATAGTCCCAACACCAGAATCTTTACTCATAGAAGCTACTAAAGAATCATGGGAACTTGTTGAAGACATGGAAGATAGCCCTGTACAAGAGATAAGCATCAACTCAACTTACCCTGAACAAACTATCAAAGTCAATAGTAAGCTTCCTCTCAACTATGAGTAAACTCATAACTCTTCTACAAAACAATAAAGATGTTTTTGCATGGTGTCCAAATGACATGACAGGGTTCCAAGGGAACATGCTGAACATTCCTTAAACATCTCACCCACACATAAGCCATTCGCTCAAAGAAAAGAAGCCTAGCAGCTGAAAGAAGCTTAGCTGCCTGCAAAGAGGTAGACAAGCTTGTCAAAGCTGATATTCTTCGAGAAGTAAGACACCAATCCTGGACTGCAAACCCGGTTATGGTCAAGAAGTCTGATAGATCTTGGCGAATGTGTGTGGACTTTAGGGATCTTAACAAAGCTTGTCCCAAGGATAGCTACCCCCTGTCGGAAATTGATTGGAAGGTAGACTCCTTGATAGGCTTTCAGTACAAATGTTTCCTGGATGCCTACAAAGGCTACCATCAGATCCTGATGAAGGTCGAAGATGAAGAGAAGACAACATCCCAAACCGATAAGGGATCTTTTGCTACAAGAAGATGCCCTTCGGACTAAAGAATGCTGGGGTTACATACCAACGTCTGATTGACAACACCTTCTCCAAATAAATCGGAAAGAACTTGGAAGCTTATGATGACCTGGTCATAAAGAGCAAAAGCAAAGAAACAATGATCAGTGACATTGAAGAAACCTTTCAAAACCTTAGGAGCATCAACATGAAGCTCAATCTGGTCAAATGTTCATTCGGTTTCGAAGAAGGTAAATTCTTGGGTCACTAGATCAATAAGGAAAGCATAAAAGCTAACCCAAGTAAGGTACAAGTTGTTCTTGACTTGTATTCTCTAAAGACAAAGAAAGAGGTCCAAAGCCTCAATGGTAAGATTACTGCCCTCAAACGATTCTTTCAAAATCGGCAGAAAAATCTTTACCTTTATTTAGAATTTTGAAAAACTTTAATGGCAAGAAAGACTTCCAATGGACTGGTGAGGCAGAAGCTGCCTTCCTAGCCTTAAAGAAGTATCTAGCTTCCTTGCCTGCTTTGACAGCTCCTTAAGTAGGAGAAATAATAATAATATATCTTTTTGCAGGAAGGGAATCTATCAGCTCTGTGCTTATGGTCGAGCAAGACAAAGTCCAAGTTCCAGTGTATTTCATCAGCAGGGCACTGAGGGGAAGCTGAGCTCAATTACACGCCCATTGAGAAGCTCATCCTAGCACTCGTTACACAGATAAGAGGCTAGGACGATAATTTTAAGCTCATCAAATAAAGTTGATCACTGACAAGCTCATCAAATAAAGTCAATTTTGGAAACCCAGAAATCATAGGAAGGTTAGTCGAATGGGCTATAGGTTTGGGAGAACAGAGCATAATGTACGAATCTAGGAAGTCAATCATGGGCCAGATCTTGGCCGACTTCCTAGTTGAGACACGAGAAGAGTCCATGGAAGTAAACGAGCGATCGATGTCTAAAGGTCAATCAAAAACATTTGTAAAATACCTTTACTAGTAAGGGAAGTAAAGTATCGAATCAACAGGGAATCAGTGGAAAGTGCTAATCAAGTTCAATTCTTAATAACTAATTATACTAAACGGACTAACGATGTCAAGCGGTTTGAAAGATTTGGTAAAGGAAAATACGATTAATTTGATTTGTAAACAATCATGAAAAGGTAAGCAATTTCCAGGTTTCAGGTTTTGAAGTAAATTGGATAGATAATTAAACCTATTGGATTATAATCTTTGTTTGAATTAGTTAAACCAAAAGACTAAATGTTTGACTATGTTGATCGTCAGAACTTAATCCAAATGATTGACATGACTAAACAATAATCTAATTGATTGTCAATTTTAGGTGTTGATGAACCAACTCGGTATTCTGGTTAAAGATAACTAGGCCAATGACACTAAGAACTCAATCCTAATTGTTGATGACCAAAATCATTAAATGATAAATTTCAAATCTAATTGATTACCAAAATCACTTTAAGCACACAAACAAAATCCAAAAGTAAGGTTTAGAATACCAACAATCCAACAAACAACTCAACCCTACGCCCGGTGATGGTCACAAGCAGATTGACCTTGCATAATCATCTTCAATAGCTCTCTTGATTCTTCGATGGATGATGGAATGGATGATTGTGATGATTTGGAGCTGTTAGAATGGTGGAAAGAGGCTCCAAAATTGCCAAAATATGTTAGGGTATGAAGGATAGGCGTTCTAGGATTTAACCGGGCTTAAATAATAAACAAAATCTAAAAATTCGTGTTTTTCTTCCCAGCTGACCGTAAGCTACGGTCGGCCCATCGTAAGCTATGGTGGTGACCGTAGCTAACGGTAGTCACTCACTGGCTTACGGTGACAACCCCCACCGTAAGCTATGGTGAGTCACTGTAAGCTATGGTGGGGCAGATTCTCGCCGTACTGTTACGCCCATAACTTCTTCGTTATAGCTCCGTTTTACGCCCCGTTTTCGGCCATGTCTTCGTCTTCAAATTCTCTATCACTCCACATAATAAAATCTTCATTTCCACTTCATATCAATTGCTCCAATTTAGATCCTTTAAGCTCCGCTCACCTATAGACGTAAAATCACAAAAAGTAATCGTGTCCAAGACATATAAACACACAAAGTGCCTTTGTTGCATGGCTCCTTTTAGCAAAAGTGATGAAGATTCAGGAACTAAGTGCCTTTGTTGATTCAAGACTAGTAGCCAATCAAGTTAACAACGAGTTCATGGAAAGGGAACCTTTATTGCTTAAGTACAGCAGAAGGTCAAGGAGCTTATGAAGAATTCAAAACTGCTCCTTATCTCAAATTTCCAGAACTCGAAACAAGCAAGCTGATGCTCTTAGTAAGCTGGCTTCACTAACTTTTGATAATTTGACAAAGAAGGTCCTGGTGGAAGTATTGAAAAGCCCCTCCATTAAGGAACTAGAGATACAAGATACCATTAAAGAAGAGGCAGTCACATGGATGACCCCCATCCTAGAGTTCCTTAAAGAGGGAAGGTTCCCACCGAAGAAGGAGAAGCCATAAAGCTAAAACTAAAAGCTAAGCAGTATGTTGTGAATGAAGGTGCCCTATACAAGAAAGGGTACTTGAGTCCTTTGCTACAATGTGTAGGACCAGATCAAAGCTATTACCTTGTAAGAGAAGTACATGAAGGCATTTGTGGAACACACTCCGGTCCAAGGTCAGTAGTAACTAGACTAATGAACCTGGGATACTATTGACCGAAGATGCACAAGGATTCTGTTTAGGTGATACACAAGTGTGAAGGTTGTCAGCTCCATACTCTCGTTAAAACTAATTCAAAACATAACCTGGTGCCCATCCTATCCGCCTGTCCCTTCTACAAATGGGGAATGAACATTTTTGGTCCCTTCCCCCGAAGCAGCCGGGAAGGTGAAATTCTTACTGGTAGCTGTGGACTATTTCACCAAATGGCCAGAAGTCAAGCCCCTAGCTTCCATCATGGGGAAGCAGGCGATAAACTTTGTATGTGAAAACATAGTTTGCAGATATGGGCTGCTAAGCGAGATAGTAACTGACAATGGGAAGCAATTTGCTGAGAAGCCATTCAGCCTGCAAAGAGCTATAAATCAAGCAAGTATTTAGCTCGGTTGCTTACCCCTAATCAAAAGGCCAAGTCGAACAGATTAACTGAAGTACCGTAGAAGGCATTAAGGCAAGATTGGGAAGGCACTACAAAAATTGGGTAGAAGAACTTCCATTTGTTCTTTGGGCCATCCGAACAACAGAGAACACAAGTCATGGCAAAACACCCTGCAGCTTAGTCTTTGGTTCAGAAGCTATGATCCCTGTTGAAATAAAGGTAAACATAAGAAGGGTGAGAAACATTGATCAAGAAGCCAATGGCACTGAGGTTTTACTCAACCTCGATCTCCTGGAAGAAGCCCGGGATCAGGCTGCTATCGAAGAAGCCAGATGCAAGAAAAATCTGGAAGCGTTCTATAACATGAGGGTAAGAAAAGAAACATTCAAGCCCGGAGACTTCGTTCTCAAAAATAACGAGGCCAGCAAGCAGTCAGACACGGGGAAGCTGGGACCCAAGTGGGAAGGTCCCTACATCATAAGAGAAGCCCACATGGGTGGATCTTACAAGCTCAACTACCTAGAGGGAAAGAAGGTGCCACGTTATTGGAGTGACAAACACCTCAAAAAGTTCTTAGTCTAGGTATTCGTTAAAAATCTATGCAGTAACTGTTTTGGTTGATGTAAGTGGAGAAATCAATGAATGATATTATGTTTTAAGTAATATAATATCGCTCAACAGGTAACAAGATGCTATATCTTCCTGTCAACCTTGTTGAGTCCCTAAGACAATACGACTCCATGGAAAACATAGAGAAAAACTATATCCATGCAACGAGATTGAGCATCTCTCACCAACTTGCTCCATAAGTACAAGAAGCTTACAAGGTGGATAAGTTTAAAAAAGTTAAGGACTTATGTAACAATATACCACAAATCAAGTTATAAATTTTTCTTTGTGGACTGACAACCTGATAGGATATGCTTTGCATCAGTTCTTAGTTACTAAGTTAAGAAAGGGTGTCTATAGCACCACTCCTTAACAAAGTTTCAAAGGTATTGCAAAATAACAAACAAACAAAACAAACAACTTCAAAGTAAAATTAAGTATAAAGGCACCTTAGAAGGTGCTACCTAGCATCACATACATAAAACATAAATTGTTCATGCCAACAGAGGCTTACACATCCAACAAAATAAGCTTCACACAGAAGCTTAACAAACAAACAACAAAGCTACTTGTCACAAGAAGTAGCATGCTTCTTTCCACAAGCTTTGGGAGCATCACCAAAGAGATCCCCGTATAGCATGTTCATCTCAACATCAAAGTCATTAGGGGAAGCTTCGGAGAGTGGGAGTTTGCTCAACATCTCTCATGGGAGAAGGAGTGCGCTCGGGATCGGTAGCAACACTTTCTTTATTTATAAACCATAAAATACCAAAATGTCTTGTGCTAGCTTGGAATCGTGAGGTTATTTTCTAGCGGCATAAATTGCTTCATATGTGATCATAACCTTGGAGACAAACACGTTCATCTTAAGGAAGACGCTAAATATAAGAAATTCGTATTGAACACGAGCCATAGCCAATGTTCATGTCTTAGTTTTTTCAATTTCACAACGAAGAATAGCGTTGGAATTCTTGTTCAAAACACCATCTTAATTACTTTTACATTTATGTAACATTTATTTTACATTTTTTTTTGGTAAAGGATGTTCACGTATTGTGTAAATCATTTTCTACAAGTAAAGAAAAATATTTCTATATTATAATTAAAAAAGATCCAAATTCCATACATGTTGCCCTTAAAATCTAGAAGGAAAATGAAGCAATTTCTGTCTTTTACAATTTTGAATGTTAACACAAGCCGCGTGTTATCGAATTCATTGGCTTGCAGAATATTGATGAAATTTCGTAAGTTTATCAATACCTGTAAATCTCACACTAATAAGAAAACTCCTCAAGATAAACCCAGCATACATGGCCAAAAAAATCTTGTTTTGACAAATTTGGTGAGCTTTTGGATGTTTGCTCGCAAAGTCATGTGATTAGTACACACCACAAAAATTTTGAATTACTCCTTTTTTCTTTTGAAATAACTTGATTTTATTGAAATAATTGCCTGGGGTTTATTTGATGGATCACAACGTGGCTCTTAAGTCTTGACTCTTGAGACACATTGGGGTGCGTTCCTAACCGTACTCGAATACCGAGCCCGACCCAAATCCAACCAATCCGAATCTTATATAGGTTGGTTATTGGGTCAACCTGGAAAACCCTCCTAGTTGCCTACCCGCCGAAATTGACAAAAAAGGCTCCCAAAATTACGTCACACGTAATACGGTGGCTGTAGATGACAAATGCTGGGGCAGCCCATTAGGCTCTAGGCCCAAAACAGATAGGAGTCCATTTTATGATGTTTGGTTTTTAATTTTATAAATACAAACTCTTTTAGAGTTGCTCGTTAAGCTTTAGAGTTACACGTCGAGTGATCATAAATTAACGGAGTTAGTGAACTGTTATACTAGAACTTTTACTGGTAATCATAAAGTTGGGATTGCAAGTAGTCAGATTGTTGGTTGAGATTAATATTGACCAATAACCAATAATTTGTACTGTTTTCCTTAATTAAATCTGTTGCGAAAAATTACCAAAATACGCTTTAGTGAGCCAAGGGAATTACATGAATTTTGTTTTTTTAGCACTTCCGAGTTATGTGGATATATATATTTTTTTGTCATGTAATTTGCATTTTGATACCCTGTCAGGCTATCATTCTGGTTATTAACTTGTATCAAAATATATTCCTTATATATTTTAAACGCATGCACGTAACATTTTGATGAAAAAAGTATTCTAATTTAGGTTGTATGTGGTTTATTTTATTTAATTTTTTATTTTTTATTTTTTGCATAAACACTTTACAAGGACAGTTGCATAAAATTTCATTTTGACCGTTTTATTTATTATTTTCATGAATAACATTTACATTTTGTTCAAGCAAATAAGAAAAAATAATCACCTTTAGTGTCTGCATAATCACGTCAACAAGAAAAAAAGTGTATTAAATAACATAAAGGAGAAAAGTAAAACCTATTGATGAATCTGATGAACACATGAAGATCAGTCATCAATCACACAAGCTAGCAAAGCCTTTTGAAAGTCATCAGATAAATCTCGTTCAAGTACATTGACTAAGTAGTTCATGAGTATTGAGTCGCAAGATATAGTGATAGGCCCATTTTTCGGCAACCCAAACTCGTCTTCAGAGATCCTCAAAAGCTCCAAGAAAACAGTGTTGTTAAGATAATGCAATGGCATCACAAAGCGAATCTGGTCATTAGCATAAACAACAAAATGACCCTTGTAAGTCTCTGAATCGTTTCTCTTATTCCAATCACTTCTCAAACCTTTAATCCTCCATTTTCGCACTGTTTTCATTATTCTCTTAGGTGCCATAACAAAGAACATTGCTCTCAATCTATCGAAGTGTTGAAAACACGTTAGATAGACACTTTCACACAAATAAACGTACTAAGTTGCAATATTGCAGATTAGGGAATTCGAGTATTTATAGTGTAATGCAGTTGAGAGGGGTCTACTTACGTAGGTTTGGTAGCAAACTTCATGTGATTAGTTATGGAACTTACAAATGTCTCCCCATAACATCGAATACGAGGACATCGTTTCCTGTTGTACACAAACCACATAATTTGAAAGCACTTTTTTTTCTTTTTCCTTTTGAAACTAGTCTCGGGACCTATTTGTAGAAATAATTGGTTCGAATGTATTTAGTCACGTTAGGCTTCTATGATATGCAAACACTTGTTGGGGAGGGGTGGTTTGAAACTTGAATACCTATTGCGAAGAGAAGTTTCAATGGTGTTTTTTATAAAAAGGAAAAAGAGTTACTGGAAAATAGATGAATATATTTATGAAGTGATAGGACTAAACCTAAACTAATGCGGTAAATACATCATTACTTACACTCCTTGTGCGCCAACTGACCAGCTAGAGCCTTTAACGCTGCCAACACCATGCTGGGTGTTTTATAGACGGCGCCAGAGAGTGGTTTGGGGTTTGACGCTACTGATATAATGCCTTGAGTTTTGAGTTGGGTTCACCCTCTTTTAACCGATCTACCTTTTTTTTAGAAAAAAAAATTGTTTCCTTTTTATTTTAATATATATTTGAACTAGAACGTGCTTGTTAAAGAGTTAGCTACTTAAATCCAATTACCTACGTGGCGATGACGAGACAGTTCAACTAACCATTGCTAATTAAATCGTAACGGATAGCCTTACAATTGTAGGTTTGATGATAAAAACATAAAAATAAAAAATGAGCCACCAAAACCTTTAAGATGAAGATTTATATAATTGTCCTTTCCGATGTGGTCATACTGACATAATGCTTTAGACACTTTTTTAAACTCCATGTACGCTTGATCGTTGCCTTGCTTTTGTGTTCCCCACCACGGTTGCATCCAAGGTCCCACCGTGTTTCTCAGATCGCAATAACACACCAATGCTCGCGCCCTCATTTCTTAGTCGGTTCTTCGAACTCATCACAAGAACCAAAATACTGAAACAATTATATGGTCATACTAAATACGTGTTCAAAAATAATAATAAGCATAAATAAGTTAAACAAAACAAATGGTGTCATACTTTATCCGTTTTATACGAGACTATGGCCTCCGTATTACGTGAAATCGTTATCAACTTCGTTTGTTTTCAAATGTACGGGCAACTGTCCATTTGAGCCGTCACTATGTTGAAAGGCATCGTGAACGTAATCCGACCTTCTAATGAACGTAATTCCATCGCGCTACGCGATGGAAGATAACCTCATATTTGGATTCTTCTCATCAAGAAACCCAAAATTCATATATTATGAGTCCCGTAACTCATTTTCTAGCCCAGGATATGCTCGTTTTACTTCCTGGTCGCTTTTTGTGAACCCATCTTGTTCAGTTTTAGTATCGGCTTTAGGTTCCTTATCCAAACTCTTCCCGAATCCTTCTAACACTTCCTAAGACTTCAAGTTATGCTCCGGTCATCCCGAGATATCATTCCATGCTCGTACAAGTCTCCAATTTAGCATCTTTAACGATCAATGACTTGAAAAACAAAAGCACGTATGAAGTATCGAAGTTCTAACAATATAATACACAAAACTACATAATTAACACACTAATATATATACAAAATACCCGAACATCAGGTTTTTTTCGGTTTTTTAAAAATGGATAACCGAATCGAAACCAAAATTTTGGTTTAAAAAAAAAAACAAAAAATTAACCATCAGTTAATGTTTCGGTTCGGTTTTTTCGGTTAATTCGGTTTCGATTCAGTTAATTCCGTTTTTTGCTCACCCCTAGTATGAACCAAATCGTTCATCGCTTTCCTGAAATATAACAAACTGCTTGAAACACTTTTGCTGCTTCTTTTGAATGATTAATTTTAACTACTTATGAATATGATTAGAATAAAACTCTCGACTAATAAAATTGATTTTGTTAACTTTATACCTCTCGATTAAGGGTGCTTTTGTCTATTAAGCTACAGTCTTTTCTAATCTAAACATAACTTTTAATAAGAAAAGGTAAACGTAATATATCATTATCACGGTTTAGGTTAGAATAAAAACTCATTTGAGTTGTGAAAACTCTAGAAACGCATTCTCAACCACATGTTTTTAATTAAAAATTAAATCTTGTGGTCCACAATTAAAGTTAATAAAAAATGTAAAAGTTTATTTACATTTTCTCTCTCCTGAAAACATATATAAAAATTGCTAAAAAAATGTAAAAAAAAATAGCAAAACACTTTTTTTTATGTTTTCGATGCTTTGTATTAAATGTAACAACATATATTACATGTAACAAAAAAAAAACGATGTTACATAGGGTTTTCACGGGTTTTCTCAACTCAAGATGGTTTTCAAACTATACTTCTACTCATAACCATAATCTACAAATCATAAATATAAAAGTCAGTTGGGTGCGTTCGTTTCACGGACTTTTTTTTAAAGGATTTGGAATTGGAATTGGAATGGAATGGAATGTTTGAGAATCTCTATCATGTGTTTGGTTGGTTAATATGTATTGGAATTGGTTTCGAGCTTACACGAGTTTTCGCACTGGACGGGTTGGGTTTCGGTTTCCTTTGTTTCTTTTTGGTCGGTTTCGGAGCACTGGGCGGGTTGGGTTTTGGTTTCTTTTGTTTGTTTTTGGTCGGTTACAGATTCATTTCGGCCTTTTGTTTCGTTGTGGTCGGTTTTTTTCAGTTTCATTTCTGTTCGGTTTCAGTTTTTTTTTGTTTCGCTTCGAACGATCTTTTCGGTTTCCATCAATTCGGTTCAGTTTTGGTTTGTGTTTCGTTTTCGTCGACTTTCGGTTTCGGTTCATTTCTCGGTTTTTTTTTAATTATAGAACGAGGGTAAAGGCGGAAACGTTTTAGTTTTTTTATATTTTTCGTTTTTTATTTATATTTTGAGTTATGATTTTTTTATTAATTTTTTGAATTTTTTTTGAGGGGTTTTTATTGTTAATAAGAAAATCCTTCATTTTCCATAACAATCCTTACAAAATAGGTGAGATTTAAAATCCCATGAAATGTGAGATTTAATAGGATTTAGTTTCCATTCCTATTCTTTCATTTGATGAAACGAACATATCAATTTATGGGATTTAAAATCTCATTTCTTAAAATTCCTTTCAAATCATTGAAACGAACAGGCCCTTACTGAACTTAAGTTTTATCGAAACTAGTTCACAAAAATGTGTCGGTGACAAGCAATGAAGGTTGTTTCCCACTAAAGCCATCACAAAAAAGTGTCGGTGACAAACAATGAAGGTTGTTTCCCACTAAAGCCATCCATGACATGATCCACCTGCTTGTCTCTTTCTTACTCCATCCCAACATTTTTTTACTCCTTTTAATGTTTTATACATCCGAAATATTCCATTTTATATGAATCCAAATTTTATTTGTCCACGAAATAACTTTTTCTTACAGAATGATATTAATCTGGAATTAATGTTAACCAGAATAGAAACTAAGGGAGTTTTACATATTTTCCCTCCCTAACTTTTAAAATTACATATTTTCTTAAAATACAAGTTTTTAATGCCAAATATACAATATTCTTTAAGCATAATTTGAGAAAATATGTAATTTCAAAGTTTAGAAAGGAGAATTATGTAAATGTTCCCAAAACTAATAAAAATCCATTTGTTATAGAAGTCATACAAATTAATCTCAATAAATCTAATTTTATTTAAATTTTAACAAATTCTACACAATATCAATCTACTAGAAAGTAATAATATTGCATGAACGTTAACACATTCAACATAAAAATTATTGAACAAAAAATATAAATTCGTTAGAACTATACAATGGTTTGATTGGTGTATTGCTAATATGCCATCACAGTGAAAAAGTGTAAACACAGGCTTGGCCACCAGCCCCACCATCACTGCCCTTGAAGAGGTAGGTCCCAGCAGAGCCCAGTTGGACCCGCAAGACTCACCTTGAACAGGGACGTCTGCGCGATGACCAACTGCTCCAGCAGGACCCACCATGCTCAAAGAACCTTACGCGCAGTACGCCAGCTGTACCCGCAGAGAAAGCCTCCCAATGGTGAAGTACCCCGCCTGTTCCCGCAGCTGCGGATACAAGCCATCAGGGAAGGCTACCCGCACTAACAGCAAGGCTACACGCACAAGGCATTCGTTACTTCAGTTGTCACATGAAGGAATGAGCAAGGCGGGAACACTCCCGCCTAAATGAGCCAGTCCGTATGCTTCTGGAAGATCTTTCGTACTATACCTACTAAGGTATGGACGGAACAGACAGTTTGACCAGAGCAACCCATGAACTAATCACAGGGTGACAGCTCACCGACAACAATACGAGGAGGAGCACCCTCTAGTACTGTTTGTCACTATTAGCCGCTGCCTACTCACCAACCCCTACGAGGGGACGTGCGCAGCCTACAGTTGGTGGAACAGTGCGTAGCCGGCAGTAAAGGAACAGTATACAGCCGACCTTGTAACTGTTGGCCGTAACCTATCCACCAACCAGCATGGCCTGTGCATACGTCCACTGTTGGTAGAACAGGAATACTATTCAGCCGGCTGTACCTGCTTGGAAACCTACCTTCGGCTATAAATACTCCAACACCTTGGAATGGTAAGGACATCATCTGATATCTCAATCTTATCTAGCAATCTCTTAATATACTCTTATATTCAGAGCAATCTAGTCTGATTCTCACGCCGGAGGGTGGTCACAAGGAGGAACCCCCCCTTCTCAGTGACGAGCTTACGGTGTCTGTTTTGCAGGTCTCCTGAAGAACAACCTTCTCAGCTAGATCTCATCCGTGGGAAACATTACTTAACCCCCAGATTATCTATAATCTGTCCAGGGTTCACTTAGTGTTTCTTCATTGGCGCCATCCGTGCATAAAAGCTAGAACTATTTTAGTTTTTTCAAAATTTCTGAAGAAATGGTTAACGTTACTCCGGTCCAAAGGCCAGTAACCGACCAAGAAACCCTGGTAACCACAACCCCAGCAACTGGGGGGAACACCGGCGGTTACACAAATCTTACGAACACTACCCCGACTACCCAAGCCGGGGCAAGTGCAGTAAATATTCCACCGGGGTTCACTGACACCCAGTTGGAAAAACGAACAAGGGCCCCTCGCCAAACACTAGATCAAGTGAAGGCGTGGGCCGAGGCACGTCAAAGAGAATTCCAAGCCGAATTGGATGAACGCTTGCGTTCAGCTCAACAGGCTGACGAATTCGGCAGTACTCGCCAACACCTCAATATGAGCAGTGAGTGCGAGTACTCAGACGACGAGAGGGAGTCCGATACCGACGCAAGCCCTCGCCATAAGGCGAAAGGGAAGCGTAAGGAAACGGACGTCCAACCAAAAAGGAATTTTGGGGAAGCTTTTAAACCAACTGCGGAGAGAAACCCGCGTGACTTCTCCAAAACCTTTAGACCAACTGCTACAAATGCAGGAAAGTCAAAATTCGCAAGGGACATTGCGGAAGCAATCGTCCCGAGAAGTGCCAAACAGATGTCCAACATTGGCACTTATGATGGTCTATCCGACCCAGACGACCATTTGAACAGGTTCATTGCGGGGGCTACCGTCAGCAACTGGACGGAACCCACGTGGTGCTACATGTTCCAGATGACTCTGGTCGGAGCGGCTAGGGCATGGTTCGATCGTTTATCGATCCACCACATATATGACTGGGCGGACTTTCAGAACAAGTTCAGCCAGCACTTCAGCCAACAGAGGAAGTACACTGAAGAGCAGTGGACGATCCTCAACTGCGTGAGAGAGGAGGATGAATCTTTACTAGACTTCATCACCCGCTTCAACTCCAAAAAGCTAAGTCTCGGCAACATAAGTGAGGATCTGGTTCGCGCCGCTTTCATCCAAGGCGCCGAATACCCAGAACTTATCCGCACATTGACGGGTAAGGATGGCATGCCATCAACATGGGATGCCATCATGACGGCGGCAAAGCGCTTTGCCGAGACGGAAAAGCAACTGGGAAGGGATCTTCCCCAGAGTACACACCTCTACACGCAGAGGACAAGAGAGAACAATGTCCGGATCGCCCGGCAGAACAAGAAACGGAAGCTAGGTATCTGGCAGTCAAGGGTAAACTTTGACACCTCATCCAGCTCTCGCCCTCTTGTTGGCGGAAGAAGTCACACACACCCTTCAAGCCAAAAGCACCGGTGGACGCCACTCACCAAAAGCGTCACAGAAATTTTTGCCACTGAAAAGCTACCGTGGCCAAAAGCTCCAACGATCCGGCACCGACCTAATGCGGATCAGAGCAAATCCTGTGACTTCCACGGGACCAAAGGTCATGGTACGGAAGAGTGTACATCCTTGAAAGACATTGTCGAAGCATTCGTCAAGGATGGAAGATTGGCACACCTGGTGGCATCAATCAAGAAGGGAGGACGGAACGACAACCGGTACCGGGGCAACGGACGAAAGCCCGTTGACATCAGCATCAACATGGTTCATGGCAACATCAGAGGAAGAAAAAGGCGAACGCCAGAACCATGCGCATGGAAGGAAGCTGAGGTGCGCTTCCCGCGAGTGCCAGGAGGACCCAGCAAAGAAGGCCCTATCGTCATAAAAAGCCAGCTGGGGCACTACATCACTTCTCGCACTCTTGCTGACAACGGCGCCTCGTCAACGGTGATGTACAGGCAGTTCTTCGACAAGCTAGATGACGAAGACAAGGAGCGCCTGGAGACGATCTGCGCCTCGATGGAAGGGTTTGATGGCAGCACAAGCACCTCCCTGGGTATCCTATCTTTCCCCGTCACTCTTACAGATGGAAAACACTCCCGCACAGAGGATGTAGACTTTGTCGTGATGAGGAAGCCGCACCACACGTACGACATTCTCTTCGGGAGAGACGGGATGGCAAGATTCAACGCCGTGGTATCCTCAGTCCACGGCATGATGGGATGGCCAACAGCTGAGGGTGTAGCGATGATCACCGGCATTCCCCAGGTATGCATCGCATCTGTCTCATCTAAACCCAAACCAAAGATGGCTAAACCAACCATCACCGAACCAGAAAGATGGGCCTTCAATGGCAAGTACCCTGACCAGGCCGTTACCATTGGCCCAACAATTGTTGATCCCACTCGCACCTTACTTAAGCGCTTATTACAAAGGAACGCCGACATCTTCGCGTGGACACCAGCTGACATGACTGGTGTACCCCGGAGTAAGGCAGAGCATAAGCTCAAATGCGATCCGGCTGTCACGCCGATCGTACAAAAGCGTAGAGTAATGGGGCCAGAACAAACTAACGCGTGTAGAACCCAAGTCAAGGAACTTCTTGACGCAGGCATCTTACGCGTTAGTAGATATCAAACTTGGGTTGCAAATCCCGTAATGGTACCGAAGAATGACAAACAATGGCGCATGTGCATAGATTTCAAAGATTTGAACAAAGCATGCCCCAAAGATTGTTATCCGTTACCTGAAATTGATCTTAAGGTGGATTCGTTGGCACCATTCCGCCTTAAATGCTTCCTGGACGCGTACAAGGGGTACCATCAAATCCACATGGCCGTTGATGATCAGGACAAAACCGCTTTTCGGACGCCCGATGGCACATTTTGTTATCAAATGATGCCATTCGGACTTAAGAATGCCGGGTCCACAAACCAACGCCTGATGGACAAAGAGTTTCATTCCCAAATTGGGAGGAACTTGGAAGTCTACATGGATGACTTGGTCATCAAAAGCCCTGACCCAGAAGCGATGTTGAAAGACATCGAAGAAACCTTCAACACGCTCAGGAAGATAAACATGAAGCTCAACCCGAGCAAGTGTGCCTTTGGAGCGGAAGAAGGGAAGTTCTTGGGGGTCATCGTCACTAAAGATGGCTTCAGAGCGAACCCTGAAAAGGTCGAAGCCATTATCAAAATGGAATCACCTACTACCATCAAACAGGCTCAGACACTGAACGGACGACTAGTGGCACTTAATCGTTTTTTGGCAAACCACGCGGATAAGTCGTTCCCCTTCGTGTCAACGTTGAGAAACTGTTTGAAAAAAACGCACTTCCGCTGGACACCAGAAGCGGAAGCAGCTTTTCAGGAGATTCGGTCACGCTTGATCGAACTCCCAACACTCACAGCACCAGAAGCGGGAGAGGAGTTAATCCTATACCTTTCCGCAACTGATAGAGCAACCGGGGCAGTCCTGCTAGTAGAGCGAAAAGGCATCCAGATGCCAATCTATTATGTCAGCCGTATCCTAACAGATGTAGAAACCCGGTACTCTACCCTCGAAAAATTAGTCTTAGCACTTTTACACGCCTCACGCAGGTTAAGACGATATTTTCAGGGTCACCCAATCACCATACTCTCCAACTTCAAACTTGCAAACGTTCTAGGCAAACCCAAGTTATCGGGACGCCTAGCCAAATGGGCAATTGAGTTGGGAGAATACGCGATAAAGTATAAGCCAAGACCAGCCATAAAGGGCCAGGTTCTGGCCGACTTTATTGCAGAAGTGCCTGCATCACGGGAAAAAGAGTGCCAGGAAGAGGCTCAACCCTCTCCAGCACAAGACATCAATGATGTCTGGCGACTCTACACTGATGGGGCAGCCAATAACGAGGGTTCAGGCGCAGGGCTAAAGCTAACCAACCCAGCGGGCCAAGAATACACCTACGCTATTCGATTGGATTTTCCAAGTACGAATAACGAAGCCGAGTATGAGGCATTCCTGGCTGGGCTGAGAATTGCGCGTAAGATGGGAGTGAAAAACTTGGAAGCCCACGTGGATTCCATGTTAGTAGCCAATCAAATCAACGGGACGTACACGGCCGTGAACGACACAATGGCCCTGTACCTCGCACAAGCAAAATCCCTTATGCGCGATTTCAATGACTGCAAAGTCATACACGTCAAGCGAAGTGAAAACAAATCTGCCGATGCGTTAAGCAAGCTTGCTTCATTAGCCTTTACCCACCTAGGAAAGGATATCCGCATTGAACTCCTCGAGACACCTTCGGTCCCGCACAAGGAAATTTGTGTCATCCAAACCGGCACGGAAACGTGGATGACACCAATAATAAAATACCTTGCGACAGGTACACTACTGGAGTCCAAAACACAGGCAAGAAAACTACGCTGTAAGGCACTGAATTATCAACTCGTCAATGACATCCTTTACAGACGTAACTTTCTTGGCCCATTCTTAAGATGCGTGGACAACCAAGATGCTGACTACCTCCTAAGGGAAGTACACGAAGGCATCTGTGGAGTACACGCAGGTCCCCGCGCTGTTGTAGCCAAGCTAAACAACGCGGGATACTTTTGGCCGGGGATGCATACGGATGCACTGGCATACATCAGAAAATGCAGGTCTTGCCAACTTTACGCACCCAACACGCACCGCCCGAAGAATGAACTTGTTCCAGTCACTTCTTCATGGCCATTTCAGAAGTGGGCCATCGATGTGACAGGCCCATTTCCTACAGCAGCAGGAAATGTTCAGTTCCTAGTGGTAGCCATCGACTACTTCACCAAGTGGATAGAAGCAAAACCTTTAGCCCAAACAACCGCGAAACATATCAAAAAATTTATTTGGGAATTTATTATTTGTCGTTTTGGACTTCCACAGAATTTGGTGAGCGATAACGGCACCAACTTTGCTGACAAGAAGCTACAACAGTGGCTAAAAGAACTTCAAATCACCCACACCTTTACCTCAGTGGCACACCCGCAAGGTAATGGTGAGGTGGAAAGAGCAAATAAGAGCATCGTCGAAGGCATCAAGAAGAGACTATCGGAACACAGATCCAGCTGGGTGGACGAGCTCCCGCACGTCCTTTGGGCAAACAGAACGCTGAAGAAGGCCAGTACGGGAGAAACCCCGTTCAGCCTCACTTATGGCACTGAAGCCATGGTCCCGGTCGAAATTGGTCTACCCTCACCAAGGGTCTTGATTCAGCCAGAAGACAATGATGCGGAAAGACGGTTGGATCTTATGCTAACCGAGGAACGCAGAGACTTAGCCGCAGTGCGTGAAGAGAACTACAAACGACAAATGCAAAAGTACTACAACACGCGGGTAAAACTCTGCAACTTCAATATAGGAGACTACATTCTGCGTAACAACGAGGCTTCAAACCAAGAGCGCCCGGGAAAGCTGGCCCCGGTCTGGGAAGGGCCATACATTATCAAAGAAGTCCTGGGAAAGGGAGCATACCGGCTCGAAAGGCTCGATGGCACTCCCATCCCAAGAACATGGAATGGAGCTCAATTACGCAAATGTTATATGTAGATCAATTACAAAACTTGTAAAGAAAAGGCCTAGAGCCACTTCTAATGGAAATGATTCTCCTTTCATAATGTGTTTACCTTTATACTTATGAACTTCCCACTGGTACCGGTATTCACCGCATAAACGGGAAGAAGTAAGTCGTTACGTGTGGAAGGCGGCAAAACCCGCATAAACACAACGTTAATAAGGGAAACCTACACGCAGGTATGATGTAAGTAAAGTTTAGCCATCCTTGTAAGTGCAAGTGACGGTCTTACCCGCACAATCACGAACAAGGAAGCAAAACTTCAACCTATCATCTACCACGTTCAAAGGTTATCCTAAAAAAAAAAAAAAAAAAAAAAGAATAAGGAAAACCTACACACAGGTCAGATATGGGTAAAGTTTAGCCATCCTACTAAATGCAAGTGACGGTCATACCCGCACAATCACGAAAGAGGAAGCAAAACTTCACACCTATTATCTACCACGTTCAAAGGTTAACTTATCCTCAAAGATGAGGAAAACCTACACGCAGGTCAGATATGGGTAAAGTTTAGCCATCCTACTAAGTGCAAGTGACGGTCATACCCGCACAATCACGAAAGAGGAAGCAAAACTTCACACCG
This sequence comes from Bidens hawaiensis, assembly GCF_021521415.1. NCBI lineage: Eukaryota > Viridiplantae > Streptophyta > Magnoliopsida > Asterales > Asteraceae > Bidens > Bidens hawaiensis. The sequence continues at coordinate 68,424 of NW_027505267.1, read as the reverse complement.
ATTATCTACCACGTTCAAAGGTTAACTTATCCTCAAAGATGAGGAAAACCTACACGCAGGTCAGATATGGGTAAAGTTTAGCCATCCTACTAAGTGCAAGTGACGGTCATACCCGCACAATCACGAAAGAGGAAGCAAAACTTCACACCTATTATCTACCACGTTCAAAGGTTAACTTATCCTCAAAGATGAGGAAAACCTACACGCAGGTCAGATATAGGTAAAGTTTAGCCATCCTACTAAGTGCAAGTGACGGTCATACCCGCACAATCACGAAAGAGGAAGCAAAACTTCACACCGATTATCTACCACGTTCAAAGGTTAACTTATCCTCAAAGATGAGGAAAACCTACACGCAGGTCAGATGGTAAAGTTTAGCCATCCTACTACGTGCAAGTGACGGTCCTACCCGCACAATCACGGAAGAGGAAGCAAAACTTCACACCTATCTACCACGTTCAAAGGTTAACTTATCCTAAACACTTGGAAAATTGCTAATTTAAACTAAAGTATGCAAGTCATATAAAGTTTATAAAGCAAGGAATCCAATGAATCAAGCGGTCTTAGCCGCACAAAGATTTACATTTCATAAATATTCGTTACAAGAATGGCCGGGTAACTACCCGCCTACAAGAAAGTAAATCTATACAAACTAAATCTATCCTAGCAGCGGGAAGGGATCTTCAGGATCAGGCTTCAGGGCCACTTCCACTTGGACCAGCGCCGTCAGTAGAGCGTGGTTGTTCAAGGAAAGCCTTAAGGATAGGTAGCCCATCATCAGCAGCAGCAATTTCATTCACCTTCTCCACCACCGGATGCGGGAAGGCGGCGTATTGATTTACTGCTTGGTCATATATGGCTTCAGTATCTACATTGTACAAAGGGAAGTTGGATGGCGGGACGCCTTTCTCAACAAACCCTAGACCAAGCAGGAAGCCGACCCGTTCCCCATCCTCGTGAGAAGCGTTGAGGGCTGCGCTCATAGCATCGTCGTAAGATGTCTCTGAGAAGACCCGATGCACAACCTACATAAGAAAATATACAAGTGTCAACACCCTATTTACAAAGAAAAGCGTGAAGACATGAAGATAGACTTACCTGAGACAACGCTTCTCGAAGAAGCCATTCCTTGGCAACCAGAGCTTCTTGAAGGGCGGCTTGAGCTTGGGTGCAGGCGCGTTCGGCTTCGCTTTTGTTAAGGTTGGCAAGTAGAACTTCCTTTGCGGCAGCCTCTTCGACGCCCTTAAGCTTCCGCTCGGTATGGTCAAGCACGCCCCTCTGGTCCAAGATCTCCTGGAGCTTCTTGGCATCTTCCATCGCCAAGGCATCATGAGCACGTTGGAGAGCCTCTAATTTGGCCTTGAGCTCCTCATTCTCCACACGCAAAGGCTCAGCAACGGCTTCAGCCTTGGTGGCCCTCTCGGTTGTGTTCCTCGCAGTCTCCTTAGCCAGCCGAAGCTGTTCGTTAACAGCTTGGGCAGCCTTGGAGCGGGCCTCGAGTCGCGCTTGAACCTCAACCTCGAGGGCCTTGAAGGCCTTCTCCTTCTCCGCAGCAGCTGCGGACAGCTGTTGGTTCTCCTCCCGAAGAGCCAGCGCTTGAGATACTTCCTTGGCGCGAGCTGCTTTCAACTTGTCGTTTTCACGACAAAGCAGCTCGACGCGCGGCTGCATCCGGGCTTGGAGAACCCGAAGCTCGTTGGTTAGCCTACCCTCCTGGTAGCTAGCCATGGCTCCCCCCAACGCACCATGGGGAGCAGCGTGGCGAGCCCATTCCACGCACTCCACAGGGGTACGAAGGGTTGTTCCTCGGCGTATGTTCCATCGCGGAACATACACTTCATTGGAATCCGACACTGCAGAAAACAAAAGGCAGTTAGGAAAAGATGATAAAATATATATAGAAAAATGGGCCAAAAGAACCCTACGCACCTGTAGGGTCAATTACAGGCCGATAGCCGCCGAACCCATCACCTGAACCCAATGGAAATCCATCCAAGAGGTCAGGCAGATGGGAAGGTGGCGGAAAGTTGCGAGAAGCCCCACGCGTGCCTGAGGGACCGGCCGTCGTTGCCGATGACGGGGGCATGGTAGCAGCCGCCGCGGTCGCTGCCGCAGAATCCGCGGCAACAGTAACCGCCGGCTCTGTGAAGGATGCTGTAAAAATCGCACTCACAGCCGGCGGTGACGTCATCTCGGCTGGAACAGTCGGCTCAGAGTGAGCAACTGAACCAGCGGAAGCAGGCGCAGGCGCCTGGGTCGACGCCTCAGGTAGGCTGACCAAGCCTACCGTCATTGGCGGAGAAGTAATACTCGGCCCCTCACCCTGGAATGCGCCAACATCCACGCCTGCGTAAAGAAGAAAAGTGTTAAAAGACTAAGGATTAAACTATGAAGATAAAAGCTAAAGAGAGTTGTACTTACGGGTTTTCTTAAGCCTAAAGGTACGGAGAGGCGGGGACGGACCCGATGGAGCCGGCCTCTTTGCGCCGGTCACCGTCGTCTTCTTTGGCTCTCCGGAGGGGACAGTCGCAACCTCCGGAGCTGTGGTCTTACCACCACCGGGATTCCCCGCCACCTCTTCGCTCTCCGTCTCCGAGTCAGACAGAGCCACCGGATCGGCAGTGGAGGCCACCTTCTCTTTTCCCTTCCCGCCGGCAGCCTTCTTCTTCCGCACCAACGGAGGACCATCTGCGGATTCCTCATCAGAACATACGATTAGAGGAATTCCAGCAGAGGTTTCAGCATTGAGAGGTCGAGGGGCGAAGAGCGCCTTACCTGGCCGACGGGCACTGAGGATATCATGGCCTAGCGGATAGACCTCCACGAACCGATCCGCCGTTTGTTCGAGGATGGGCAACTCGTTCTCATCTAGAGCGCGAGTACCAATCCGTGCGGGACCGTCAGCCTCCCGCGGGTTCAGGAGCGACTGCAGGTCGTTCCCCTCTGAAATAAACAGGAAAAAAGTTAGAAGAAACTCAAAATCAACAAAAGGGAAAAAGGCATACCGTAAGGAACAGAGTTCGAACCGTATTCGAGGACGATCGGAATCTTGCGCGCATCAGCCTCCTTCCACACCCGGCTCATCCCCAGCATTACCATCCCGGACTCCGCAAACCGGTAAACCGGAGATTGGACCCGAGATATCTGGGCAAACCATTCCGCCTCCTGGTAGCTGGAAGCGTGAAGGCTGGGAAGGGCCTGCCCATTCTTGAATTTCATAGCAATGGGGATGGCGCGGGCGGATATGAAGAAAAACTCCCTCTTCCACGAGCGAAGACTGCGCTCGGTCGCACAGATCTTCAAACCCTTAATCCGGGTTGTCAGCGTGTACCACCCCTGGATGCACCTCCAAGTGTAGGTCATCAGGCGGTCAACATAGGGCTCAATGCCCAGTATCCGGCACACCCACTCAAAATGGCGAATCTTGGCGATCGCCATGGGGTGCAACTCGGTCAAGTGAACACCATGCCTCTCAAGGACACGGTAAACAAACTTTGTCAATGGGAACCTAAGATTCCCATAGACAAAGAATGCTGCATAAACCCCGATCTTGCCTCGGGGGGCATCGTACACGGTCTGATGGGGTTCAGGAAACTCAGGCTCGAGAGACTCGAGCATGAACTTCCTGACAACATACCGGTACAGATCGCCAGGAAGAGCACACTGGCACTTACCAGCAGTACTCCTGTCGTCAGCTGTGGAATCGATATCACGAGACATCTTGTAAAAGAAGAAAACGATTTCGGGAGAATGCTTGCCTGAAAAGGATAAGTATTCGCCGGAAATCGTAAAGAAGATGAAGAAGAGTGAAAGTGTGGATTACAAATAACCCTCTCCCCCTTTATATACTAATCGCAATTAATGCGATGAAATTAATGCGGAAGAGAGAGAAAACGAAGGTGCAATGAAACTATGACACGTGGCAAAAAGCAAGCTGGCAACAGCTGTTGACAGGACGCACACCATTAATTTCGCGGCCACGCGCCCGAAAAATCGCGCCCACGCGCCTGAAAAAGCGTCTGGAATGACCATGTACTGTCACGTCGCCATAACTTCCTGCACGTCCTGACACAGTTAGAAGAAACCGTCGCACGACGTTTCAGATGTTTGGACTGTTCCTATCTTTCCACCAACTCTTCGAATTTCAAAAAATTCAAATTTCAAAAAGATTCAAAAGTGAGCGGGAAAATACCCCTTACCTTGGCAAACAAGTAACCGTAAGACAGGTGCGGGTACAGTGTTAAGGCAAAACCCTTCACATACCTAACACCCGCAGGGAATTGAAGCCAAGAATAACTTGGCAACCAAGTAACCATCAGACGGGTGCGGGTACAGTGTCAAGGCAAAACCCTTCACATACTTAGCACCCGCAGGGAATTGACGCCAAGAATACCTTGGAAGTAAAGTAACCGTAAGGCGAGTGCGGGTACAGTGTCAAGGCAAAACCCTTCACGTACTTAGCACTCTGCAGGGAATTCAAACCAAGAAGGATCTTCTGGGCCATGCTTGCGGAAACGTGAATAACATTCCCGCATGACGGGAACGTCGAGAACTATATTGTTTGAAACTCCAAAATGGAACTGGCGGTTTTAGCATAAAATGATCACTATGTCGAAAACCACCAAAACCTCATGGAGAATCCACACAGTTGGGACTCAACACTCCTGACGCGCGAGGAGGTTACAAACTTACCCGCTTCACGCCCAAAGGTCAAGCAGAAAAGTCGGGAATTTCTGCGTGACATCAGGAAAACCGCGGGATGAATCACCACGGAAAACCGAAAAACTAAACCCTTTTCAAAACCCCTTGCTAAGTCCAAAAGCTCACCTCACTTATTAATAATTCATGAGAAGAACATTGGACTGGGGGACTTGAAGAGGTAGGTCCCTGCAGAGCCCAGTTGGACCCGCAAGACTCACCTTGAACAGGGACGTCTGCGCGATGACCAACTGCTCCAGCAGGACCCACCATGCTCAAAGAACCTTACGCGCAGTACGCCAGCTGTACCCGCAGAGAAAGCCTCCCAATGGTGAAGTACCCCGCCTGTTCCCGCAGCTGCGGATACAAGCCATCAGGGAAGGCTACCCGCACTAACAGCAAGGCTACACGCACAAGGCATTCGTTACTTCAGTTGTCACATGAAGGAATGAGCAAGGCGGGAACACTCCCGCCTAAATGAGCCAGTCCGTATGCTTCTGGAAGATCTTTCGTACTATACCTACTAAGGTATGGACGGAACAGACAGTTTGACCAGAGCAACCCATGAACTAATCACAGGGTGACAGCTCACCGACAACAATACGAGGAGGAGCACCCTCTAGTACTGTTTGTCACTATTAGCCGCTGCCTACTCACCAACCCCTACGAGGGGACGTGCGCAGCCTACAGTTGGTGGAACAGTGCGTAGCCGGCAGTAAAGGAACAGTATACAGCCGACCTTGTTACTGTTGGCCGTAACCTATCCACCAACCAGCATGGCCTGTGCATACGTCCACTGTTGGTAGAACAGGAATACTATTCAGCCGGCTGTACCTGCTTGGAAACCTACATTCGGCTATAAATACTCCAACACCTTGGAATGGTAAGGACATCATCTGATATCTCAATCTTATCTAGCAATCTCTTAATATACTCTTATATTCAGAGCAATCTAGTCTGATTCTCACGCCGGAGGGTGGTCACAAGGAGGAACCCCCCCCTTCTCAGTGACGAGCTTACGGTGTCTGTTTTGCAGGTCTCCTGAAGAACAACCTTCTCAGCTAGATCTCATCCGTGGGAAACATTACTTAACCCCCAGATTATCTATAATCTGTCCAGGGTTCACTTAGTGTTTCTTCAACCCTATTCTCTCTTCGTATGATGAAGTGGTTAAAGGACATTACGTGGCTTGTAAGCCATCTTAAACATGCAGAAAACATAAGACAAATGTGATATAACTACAATATAGAAAGACAAGAAGATTCTTAATTGTTTGTAAATAACACTAAGAGGCCGTTCGGCAAGTGCTGAATCAATAAGAGGTCTGAATGGTTAAGAGGCTCTAAGCCAATAAGTGCTGAACCAGTTAAGTCTGTTTGGTTGGATATCTGTATAACTGTGTAAAATGACTATCTTACCCCTCTAAACTATTTTTTGCTGAATGAAATGTATCTATTTGATTACGTATCTGAATGATAAATGATTATATAAAGAAACCATAAAACATCATAGAGAATCCAAATTACACATAATTCCTTTAAAATCCATGGAAACACACTAAAATCCAAATAGAAATTAATGGTTTGCATACACTTTGAATTTTACCCATGAAAACACACTATCCAAATAGAAAATAATAGAAACTATCATAGCTATAATGGAGAATGTGACAACCTTTATCCACCTTCTAAGGACCAATTACTCCTTTAGTAATTTACCAAAAGTTGTGGTTTCACTGGTCATCGCCCAATCATTTATAATCAATCACTAAAAGCGTTTGCATCCTTCACTATATTACTTGTATCCTTTAAAAGGAGCAGCTCCAAATTTGTATTTTAATGTGTTGTGCTCTTTTGAAATCAGCAGCTCCATACCAAAATGAAACAATTGATTCCAAAACCGCTCGTCCTTATCTTAAAATCAATACTACATTAGCAAAAGATGTCTAAAATGATGCCATGTCCTGCTATGAGCATCTAATATCTTTGTTATTCTGTGTTAATTTTAAACCAATGGTACAAAATATCAATACTAAATAGCATGTGTCCCACAAAATTCTTTCTTAAGTTTCAATCAAGCTATATATACACAGACACATACTTGCATAGAACACACATTCATGCTAACCTTTGACCTTTAATCCAGAATGTACCTCTTGTACAGAACTGTCAAGAGTGTTGGCCATTTTTTCATAATTTTTTTTCTAATATTCATTAAATCTGTACACACACATACTAAGGTGTATATAAACGCAAACTTATATTCAGTATTCAAACCCAAAAGAGCACTTTAGAAACATTTAACTTTTGCAAAAATCATTTATCATGCAAGAGCACTTTAGAAACATTTAACATCACAACATCATGTATTCAAACCCAAAAAAGTAAAAGGACAAAATCACTAGAACACACCTTTAGCTTTTCTATTAGGCGACAACGCGTCTGCCTCTTACGCCATTAGGCCTCTTGTAATAAATCAAGAATAAACTGCAGGGTTTTGAACAAATTAAGGAACAAATATGTTTGAATGAGTACTCAGAAAAAAAGGGTGTGGTTAAAATGTTCAGAAAAAAGGTGTGGTGTCTGACATCGACTGCTCCAACGTTTCGATATTTTACATTTTCGTGTTATCACCGCTGGTGTGGTGTCTACCCATTTGAACCTCTCTATCCTCATAAACAAGTTTTTTTTAGAAAAAATAACCACTTGTAAGCGTTCATAAAGCCATTATATTAGGAAATAGCATCCGTTAATAGCTAACTATGTGCAGGTCAATGCGGGTGCATCTTTCAAGTCTTTTTTGTATCAGTTCTTTTTTTTAAAGGCCAAACTTTTATAAAAAACCAGGAAAGGGAGCCTCAAGCGAGTAATGAGACGCCTAAGAGTACAAATAGACAAAAAAAAAGAAGACAACTTATAAAAACAAATACAATACGACATAAAAGTTGGAACGGGAAGTTTATGATTTTCTACACCGGGAGGTTCACTTTTTCAGTTTTTGGTTGACAACAAAAATTGAAACAACACCCATCCCTGGTTCGTTTTTAGATATCTCCAAATTACATGTGATGCAAAACGTCCAAACATAACTTCTAAAGATAGAGAGAAAAATATATTTCTTTAAAAGTTTGCCTTTTGAAAACATAAACTTTAATCAACAAAATTATTCATTTCAAAATTCAACTAAACAACCGACTGCACCATTGATATAATATAATTAATTAAAAAAAGACAACAATTCAACAACTTCTTGCTATAACACATATTTCAACATGATGCACAAATTGCACACTCCTCAATCACAATTTCTAACTAATACATAATTTAAAATATAAGAGATTACACATATTGCAAAATACACAGATTGCACACTCATCTATATACTAATCATGTAAAGTCCCTTAATATGAAAACTCAAAAGCTTTGTACACAATCAGGATATTCAAAAGAAGTTTCAAATTGAAAGAAGAATAGTTAACTGATTATCTACAAGCCTTTGCAACTAAAGTGTTAATAAAAACTTTAGCCAATCAACATTTGTAATCACTTGTAATATCAAACTCATAAAATCCACAAAAAACCTAAATCTTAAATAGTAATCACAATAACCCCAAAACTAGAACCAGATTTCTAGTACAAAAGTGTTTCAATTTTTAACCCTAATTGACCAATTACTCTACAAATTTGAATAAAAATAATTGGCATAACTGAACATCATTTAGCATATATTTTTCCAAGACATAGGCAAACGAATATCTTGATGAGATTTACCATAAATTGAACTAAACCCTAGCTTCTAAGCCAAGCCGTTCGAACCTTATCAGAACCCAAGAGGCCAGGAAACAAAAAACCAACGAGTGTGGGGAGACAGAAATCATACCTGGTTGTGATTGGAAGCAGGCAGAAACAGAGCGATGATGGTGGTGATTGGAAGCAGGCAGAAATAGAGCGATGATGGTGGTGGTGTGCGTTGGTCAATCACCACCACCATTCAGCGATGACGAACTGAAGAGAGGAAGTGAAGAGGTAGGTCCCAGCAGAGCCCAGTTGACCCGCAAGACTCACCTTGAACAGGGACGTCTGCGTAACGACCAACTGCTCCCGCAGGACCCACCATGCTCAGAGAAAACCTTACGCGCAGTACGCCAGCTGTACCCGCAGGGAAAGCCTCCCAATGGTGAAGTACCCCGCCTGTTCCCGCAGTTGCGGATACAAGCCATCAGGGAAGGCTACCCGCACTAACAGCAAGGCTACACGCACAAGGCACTAGCTACTTCAGTAGTCACATGAAGGAATGAGCAAGGCGGGAATACTCCCGCCTAAATGAGCCAGTCCGTATGCTTCTGGAAGATCTTTTGTACTATACCTACTAAGGTATGGGCAGAACAGACGATCTGACCAGAACAGCCCATGAACCAATCACAGGGTGACAGCTCACCGACAACAGTACGAGGAGGAGCACCCTCTAGTACTGTTTGTCATTATTAGCCGCTGCCTACTCACCAACCCTTACTATGGGACGTGCGCAGCCTACAGTTGGTGGAACAGTGCATAGCCGGCAGTAAAGGAACAGTGTACAGCCGACCTTGTTACTGTCGGCCGTAGTCTATCCACCAACCAGCATGGCCTGTGCGTAGTCCACTGTTGGTAGAACAGGAATACTATTCAGCCGGCTGTACCTTCTAGGAAACCTACATTCGGCTATAAATACTCCAACACCTTGGAATGGTAAGGACATCATCTGATATCTCACTCTTATCTAGCAATCTCTTAATATACACTTATATTCAGAGCAATCTAGTCTGATTCTCACGCCGGAGGGTGGTCACAAGGAGGAACCCCCCCTTCTCAGTGACGAGCTTACGGTGTCTGTTTTGCAGTTCCCCTGAAGAACGACCTTCTCTGCTGGACCTCATCCTCGTGGGAAACATTACTTAACCCCCAGATTATCCATAATCTGCCCCGGGTCACTTAGTGTTTCTTCAGGAAGGAATGAAGGATGTGTGGGCAATTGCGATGTTTTAAAACTGAATGGGTAAGAGGCGCATTCAGCATTCAGAATGAAACAAACAGTCTGAGAATCAGACTTCAGACCCATTCAGATCTGAAGCAAACACACCCTAAGTCACTAAGCTTCGCGGACGTCCCACTTTTTCGTGGGGTGTTATGAACACCTGCAACTATAATCTGCAACTATATTGTGAAACCAATTGTGCTTTGACCGTATGACTTGCTAATGAACCAGCCACAAACTGTAGTTGATCTTGTAGGTTTAAGAATCTCAATTTATTTGGATCATATTAATCAACAAAATATAAGAGGTATATATATATATATATACTTATATATATATGTATATAGGTTATAATAAAAACCCACTTGAGTTGTGAAAACTCTATAAACCCATTCTCAACCATATGTTTTAAATTAAAGATTAAATCTTGTGGTCCACAATTAAAGTTAATAAAAAATGTAAAAGTTAATTTATATTTTCTCTCTCTTGAAAACATATATAAAAATTACTAAAAAAATATAAAACGATATTTTGTATTAAATGTAACAACATATATTACATGTAACATTGGATTAGAAAAGCGTGAGGCGAACAAAAGCGAAGAGGTCCTTAGTCGAGGCGAAAAGCGCAAAAGCGAATGCTTTTTGAACACGAAACGACCATATTTTAAAAAATATTTAATTATTTATAAGCCATATATTATATACAAACCACATTATAATATATATTAAACGTCTAAAACATCAACATATATATATCCCAAAATTTCAAAAGTAGTGTAGAACAATTTTTCGAGTACCACATTAATCGTTCAAAATATAAAAGTAGCATAAAAACAAGTTATCGAGTACCAAATTACTTGAAAGTGTTTCCAAAAGAACATAACTTAAAAGTATTTTAGTTTTTAAAAGTTTATTGTCAAATGTGAAAAGTCTGGAAATGACTAATTATAAAGGTTAGGTTGAAAATGGGCTAACTGGTCGCTTTTTGTACATAAAGCTTTCGCCTCCTCATTTTTTCGCTTCGCACAAAAGCGCAAAAAGCGTTCGCTTTTTGCACAAGCTTCGCCTTGGGTAGGCAAAAGCGTTGAGGTGCTCGCCTTAGGTCGCTTCTCGCCTCACCTCGCCTTAAGCGCGCCTTTTTAAACCAAGCATGTAACAACAAAAAAAAAACGATGTTACATAGGGTTTTTACGGGTTTTCTCAACTCAAGAGGGTTTTCAAACTATACTTCTCCTATATATATATATATATGAAGAGGATCAAGAGAGAACTCCTTCTTAAAGAGAGAATTAGAGAACTAATAAAGAAATATTTTCAATTCCCGTTTTTGCCATTATTCTTATATTTTGTTACCATTTACTCAAAAATTATAAAAAAAATTAAAAAAATAATAAAAAAAACTCGTTGTAGTGCACATATGCAATACATCGACTTTTTTTTATTGCATATGTGCACTAGTGTGTATTTTGATATGTGCAATAATGTTGAGTAGCATATATGCGATTTTTTGTATTGTATTAGTGCAATAGTGTTATATTATGTACAACAATACCAAAAAAACAATATAGTGCATATGTGCATTAGTGTTGTATTATGTATATGCGATAGTTTGTTTTGAGTACAATTATTTGTGTTTGTATTTGCATATATTCAATAGTGTGTATTGTATAATGCAATTGTGTTGTATTATATGCAATAAAACACTATTATATATATGCAATACACATTAGCGCACATATGCACTATATGACGGTTTTTTTTTTTTAGGAACAATATCATCTTGTTAGAAGGAGGAAAGAAAAAAAAATCGCAAAATATTTTTTAAAAAAAAGTTAAAAATAGTTTTTATTAGTTCTCTAGTTCTCTCTAGATCCCATCCTATATATATAACAATACTTATACCTATATCTGTTTAGATGATATTAATTTGAATTCATGTTTGAAACTTTAAACTTATGTGTTAATATATGGGACAATTTCATAAAACAGTAACCCAATACACATATATATACATTGTGATATTATACATGAATTAAAAGATGAACAGAAGAGAAATCATATACGCATTTGTTTCAATAATTCAAAAAAATAAAATATAAATTAATATTTCTTTGTATACAAAAACCAATAATCTTTTGATACACTCCCGACTCCCTAGACAAATCATGTTCACCGACATTATTAATAAACAAATACATAAATGTAAAATAAAACAAAACAAAATAAATTGTCAAATATCTATATAAACCCATAAACACACGTCACCCCTAAAAACACAACAAAAACAATGGCAATCTACCTCTACTTTCTCTTTACTCTTTCAATAAGTGCATCTGCAAGTGCTTGTGATAGGTGTCTTCATCAAACCAAAGCTGTTCTTTTCACCAATGCTTCTGCTCTTTCATGTAACATTTTCATTTTTCAAATTTTCATTTTATTTGCATACATACACTTTTGACCAGATTAACACATCTAACATCCAATCCCACATCATTTTCAGTAGCGAGAAAATATCGGACAATCGTTTTGACAAAAAATTTTTAAAGTTTGACCGTCTATACTCTTAGCGGCCATCCGAATACTAGTTAAATGTCCGCTCCAACTAATATTTTTCAAAGTTTAACCCTCTATGATGAGAACGTCTATCTGAATATTGTGTAGCCATCTTAACCAATTATTTTCAAAGTTTGATTCTTTTTTATCAAAACGGTCGTTTGGGGCGTGAGCTATTTTTTGAGCTCGAGTCTTGTACTAGAAACTCATTTGGGCTCCTCGAGCCTTGTGTATTTTTAAGTTTTACCTCTTTTTGACTTATATGTATAAATATCACACTGCACAGTCGAGCTCGAACTGAGTTAATGGCTAGTTTATGGTATTACACGAGCTCAAGCCAAACATGGGCTCATTTAAGGTTTTTCTCAAATATATATATAATTATAAATGTATATAAACAAATTTATAAATAATAAACGAGCAGAGCTCAAGCTTGAAAACAACTTACGAGCCGAGCTTGACCCTTAGAAAAAGAGCTCGAAATAAGACGAACTTGAGCTCTCTTAAGTCAAAACAAGCCGAGCTGGGCTTGACTCGGCTCGTTGACACCTCTACAGTTGTCTGAGTATTTTGTGGACACCCGTCTAATAGTATTAAATCAGATAGGGGTAATGTAGCTATAACATGACCCTTTTTGAACTAATTTAGATGGAGCATGTGGGTATGGTTCATTTGCTACAAGCTTCTACAATGGCCATCTTGCTGCTGGTGATCCAAGCATCTTCAAATCCGGGTCGGGTTGTGGGGCTTGTTTCCAGGTACTTGTTTACATATATATTTGACCTTGGTGCTTATTCATTTTGTGGTTATGAGTGTAATTTTGCAGGTGAGATGCATGGATAATAAGTTGTGTTCTAAGGGTGGCACTCAGGTGATAGTGACGGATTTGAATAACAAGACGGAGACAGAATTAGGGGTGAGTAGCAGAGCTTTAATGGCGATGGCTAATAAGGGTATGGAGCAAAAAATATTGAAGCTTGGTTCTGCCAACGTGGAATATAAAAGGTACAAGAAAAATATACTAAAATATAAAACCAATGTTAGAATGTATTCAAATCATTACCTTTTTTTTCAATGGTCATTTGGATCGATGCTTGTCACACCGGATCATCTCCAACTAGAATAGTTCGATGATTTTTTATTTTCAGTTTATATAAATAGACAAATAGTATTTTTGGACTTGCCTAATAATTATTAATCTATATTTTTACAACTAGCGTAATAGTTATATAATAATTATTACATTACAACAAAATGGATCAGCGTTATAACTATTAAGCTAATTGTAAAAGTAAAACGTAATTATTATTAAAACTATATAGTGTAATTGTGTTGTTTACGAAAATACCACCGTGTTTGTTTGTTTTCTTATCCTATACTAGCACCGTTTTCGATCCTTTATTTACAATTATAGATAACTAATTAAGGAAAAAGAAGTTGTACATAAATTAATTTACTATAAAGGGTTTTGAAGTTGAAATTTTAGATCGTATAAGTAGGAATAGAAAGTGTTTTTGAAGGATATTTATGTTTAAAATATACTTTTTTTTCTTTCTCATTTAGAGAAATGAAAATGGCCACGCATAAATAGAGATGCACCAAAAACATGAATCCAGAATCAAACCTGAAAAAAATCAGGAATCGGATTTTTTTATACCCAAGTTTTTAGTACCAGAATCCGTACCCAACCCTACCCGTAGGGTATGACTAGAGTATGCATTTCGGTACTAAAACTTGTACCTGAAACCAGACCTGATTTGTACCCGGTAATACCCGAAAACCGGAACGGGTTTTTCCAATACCCGATCTATACCTGAAATTATCATACCGGACCCGGTTTCACACCCGGAACCGGGTATTAGAAAAACCCGATTTGTCCATCTTTAGACATAAATCTGTAAAGCATAATGGGCCACTGGTAGATGTTGTCATATCATATTTATGCTGCTGGGCTCTATCAATGGGCCTAAGAGAATTGAAAACATACTAACATAGTTACATCTTCTATACATAATCAATGTCAAACAAAAAATTTTATAATATATTACCGCTATTGTGTTAATTGTTAAATCTTATACATAAAATGATTTTTTAATCTTTAAAACTATTTTATATAGTGTATTTATTTTATTTCGTAATGTTGATATTATATTATGTGGGTGTTTGGCCTAGCTTTTTTAGCTTTTTTTTTTTACAAAATAAGTTTAATTTGGTGTTTGATTTAGCTTTTTAAGCTTTTGCTTATAAGCTTATATGAGCTAATTTGAAGAAGCTTATTTGAAGATGGTTTTTTAACTTATTTGTGTAAGGGTGTAAGTTACTCATTTGCCCTCAAATGGTGGTGGATTACTATAACAAATTAAAGAATGGTAGATTTAATAACTTATTATCAACTTGTAGAATATAAGCTAATCCAAACACTTAAAAAGAGTTTATCAAATAATAGAAAATAAGCTATAAACTACTTCAAAATATAAGCATAAACAAAAAATAAAAGCTAGGCCAAACACCCATGTGAAGTAATTTTAGCTTAGTTTTAACTTAATTGATTCAAAATATGACATGCATATATGTATATAATTGTATTAAATATAAAGACTAAATTATCATTATCTATAGGGTATCTTGTGATTACAAAGGCAAAAACCTAGGTGTGAGAGTGGAAGAATCAAGCAACATGAAGCTCAATTATCTTGCCATCAAGTTCTTGTATCAAGGTGGCCAAACCGAGATCGTGGGCGTTGATATAGCCAGGGTAAATATTTGGTTGTTAAATGCTAGTTATAAGTATGGCACAACATAAGTCTCATCTAAGGTCCTGTTCGTTTCAAGGATTTGAAAGGAAATCTAAGAAATAAGATTTTAAATCCCATGAATTGAAATGTTCGTTTCATTAAATGAAAGAATGGGAATGGAAACTAAATCCCATCAAATCCCACATTTCATGGGATTTTAAAATCTCACATATTTTATAAGGATTGTTATGGAAAATAAAAACCCCTTCAAAAAAAATTCAAAAAAATTAATAAAAAAATCATAACTCAAAATACAAATCAAAAACGAAAAATGTAAAAAAACTAAAACGTTTCCACCGTTTCCCTCGTTTTTTAAAAAAAACGAGAATGAAGAAGATTCCAATTCCAATACATATTAACCAACCAAACACATCAAAGGGATTCTCAAACATTCCATTCCATTCAAACTCCAATTCCTTTAAAAAAAGTCCGTGAAACGAACGCGCCCTAAAAGAAAACTTGTTTGTTTTTAAGATTGGTTCGACAAATTGGAGTTTCTTGAGCCGAAAGTCTGGTGCTATATGGGAAACGACTCGAGTTCCAGTAGGGGCAATGCAATTTCGATTGGTGGTGACATCAGGATATGATCGGAAGACGATTTGGGCCAAGAGTGTGCTCCCCGCTAATTGGAATGTTGGAATCGTGTATGATTCCGGTGTGCAAATTGATGATGTTGCTGAAGAAGGCTGTGGTCGATGTGATTAGATTTGGAAATGATATTATGATCATGTAGCAATATGTTGTTTAGGAACCCATGGTGTATGGTGTGAATTGGATTATCAATTATGTATCCTTCTCATTACATAATATGTTAAAATTAAAATTTGAAGGAAATAGGAGAGAGAGAGTACTAAATTTTTATTTATTTATTATTATTTTTGAGAAAAAAAAAACAAAAAGAAGGTATAATGTGTTATAATATTAGCTCTAATTATAACAAGATTATTGAAGTAATAATTGAACTTTATTATATCTAAGAGACAAGAGAGTGAAGAGATATATGTGAATTGTTAGTTCTACCGGGATGGATAACTTCGTTACAAATACATGCTATTTATAATATCAAATCTACTATTCAAAAAGTAAATCTACCGACAATCTCAACTATTATATTTCATTTGGAGTGTTCGTGTGAATAAAGGTGTTTGACAATTGTGTCATCCATCATTCATCAATAATTCATAACACTCCCCCTTGGATGACACCATTTCAAAACGTCGGGGTCTTGAAGTACTGCCTCATTAAAAACCTTGCTAAAGGAAAACCCAATGGGAAAAAACTTTAGCTAAGGGAAAAAGAGTGCAGTATACAGCTCCCCCTCAAATTGCAGGTCGTTACATTGTTCGTACATGGCGCATGCCAATATCATGAACATGTTTCCTGAATGTTGCTGTGGGAAGTGCTTTTGTGAAAAGATCAGCTGAGTTGTTGCTGGACTGGACATATCTCATTTCAACCTGATTGTCTTTAATAAGGTCTCGAGTATACTCAAAGTATCTTGGTGGTATATGCTTTGTTCTGTCACTTTTGATATATCCTTCCTTCATTTGCGAGACACAAGCTGCATTATCTTCATAGATAAGAGTTGGAATTCGATCTTTCTCTAGTCCACAAGAAATCAATATGTGTCGTGACATAGATCTTAACCATACACATTCTCTTGAAGCTTCATGCAATGCAATGACTTCAGCATGATTTGAAGATGTTGCAATGAGTGTTTGTTTCTGAGAACGCCATGAAATCGCAGTTCCTCCATTCTTAAATACATATCCAGTTTGAGATTTTGCTTTATGGGGATCAGATAAATAACCTGCATCTGCATAACCAACTAACCCTTCTTTTGAATCGTTAGGATAAAATAAACCTAAAACAACAGTTCCTTTTAAATACCGAAAAATATGTTTAATGCCATTCCAATGTCTTTTAGTAGGGGATGAACTGAATCTTGCCAATAAATTAACTGCAAAAGAAATGTCAGGTCTTGTACAGTTAGTAAGATACATAAGTGCTCCAATTGCACTGAGGTATGGTACTTCGGGACCAAGAATCTCTTCATTATCTTCGCAAGGACGAAATGGATCATTGTCAACATTGAGTGATCTAACAACCATCGGTGTGCTTAAAGGATTTGCTTTGTCCATATTGAAACGTTTTAAGAGTTTCTCAGTATAAGTTGACTGATGCACAAGTATCCCATTATGCATATGCTCAATTTGTAAACCAAGACAATATTTGGTTTTTCCAAGATCTTTCATTTCGAATTCTTTCTTTAAAAGAGCAATTGCTTCATTAATTTCTTTTTGTGTCCCAATTAAATTTAGATCGTCAACATACACTGCTATGATCACATATCCTGATGTTGTCTTCTTGATGAAGACACATGGACAAATAAGATTATTTGTGTATCCTTTGCTTATCAAATAATCACTCAAACGATTGTACCACATCCTTCCAGATTGTTTCAGTCCATACAAGGATCTTTGTAATTTGATGGAATACATTTCCTTAGGCTTTGAGCTTATTGCATCGGGGAGTTTAAATCCTTCGGGAATTTTCATATAGATGTCACTATCTAGTGATCCATACAAGTAAGCTGTGACAACATCCATAAGGCGCATCTCTAAATTTTTAGAGACTGCTAAGCTGATTAAATATCTAAACGTAATAGCATCCATGACAGGAGAATACGTTTCTTCATAGTCAATTCCTGGCCTCTGAGAAAAACCTTGAGCTACAAGTCTTGCTTTATATCTTGTAACTTCATTTTTCTCATTTCGTTTTCTCACAAAAACCCATTTATATCCTACAGGTTTCATTGACTTTGGTGTAATGACAATAGGTCCAAAAACCTTTCGATTGTTTAGTGAGTTTAATTCAGCTTGCATAGCATCTTTCCATTTGTTTCAATCTTGTCGATTTTTACAATCATCTACAGATTTTGGTTCAGGGTCATCATTTTCTTCCATGATATCGCTTGCCACAGAATAAGAAAATATATCATCAATATTTTCCATTTCATCTCGATCCCACATTATATGTGATTTACCATAGTTTATTGACAATTCTTTATTGGAATCATTTATTTCTTCCTGAGGAAATGTTATATCATTTATTCTTTCCTGAGGGAAGGTTTTGTCAATCATTCCTTCCTTAGGGTCAGTATCCTTCTCAGAACCCTTTCTTTTTCGAGGATTTTTATCCTTTGAACCGATTGGCCTTCCACGTTTTAAACGTTTTTAAGATTCATGAGGTGCATTATTATGGTTTTGCTTGCTTGGAATCTCAACTCGAGCTGGAGCATTAGCAGCTGGTATATGAGATTTAGTGACCCTGTTTATATCAGTAAATGCATCAGGTAACTGATTTGCAATTTCTTGTAGATGTATTATTTTTTGAACCTCTGTCTCACTTTGTTTTGATCTTGGGTCATGGTGTAACAATGATGGCACACACCATGATATATCTCTTTCTTGCTTTTTCATTTCTCCCCCTAATGTCGGGAACATTGTCTCGTTAAAATGACAATCAGCAAAACGTGCTGTAAATACATCACCTGTTAAAGGTTCAAGGTATCTTATGATGGAAGATGTTTCATATCCAACATATATTCCCAACCTTCTTTGGGGACCCATTTTTGTGCGTTGTGGTGGTGCAATAGGAACATACACAGCACAACCAAAAATTCTAAGATGAGAGATATTTGGCTCATTTCCAGAAACAAGTTGTGTGGGAGAGTATTTATGATTTGCACTTGGTCTCACGCGGATTAATGATCCAGCATGCATAATTGCATGACCCCAAATAGAAACAGGGAGTTTTGTCCTCATTATTAATGGTCTAGCTATTAGCTGTAGGCGTTTGATTAACGACTAGGCTAAGCCATTTTGTGTGTGTACATGAGCAACAGGGTGTTCTACAACAATCCCCACAGACATGCAATAATCATCAAAAGCATGTGATGTAAATTCTCCCGCATTATCAAGCCTTACTCTTTTAATGGTATAATCCGGAAAATGTGCACGTAATTTGATAATTTGAGCAAGAAATTTTGCAAAAGCAACATTACGAGTCGATAATAAAGAGATATTAGACCATCTGTTGGATGCGTCTATTAAGATCATGAAGTATCTAAATGGTCCACATGGTGGATGAATTGGTCCACATATGTCACCTTGAATTCTTTCAAGAAACATTGGTGTTTCTTTATCGACTTTTAATGGCGAAGGCCTTGTAATTAATTTTCCAAGAGAACAAGATGTACATTGAGGCATTTTATCTATTTTGTGGATCTTTTGACCTTTCAGTGGATGCCCATGTGTATTTTCAATGATCCTTTTCATCATTGTGGATCCTGGATGGCCTAATCTGTCATGCCATAAGTTTATGATACCAGAATCGCAACAATTTTCTTTGACTGCCATATGTGCTTGAGGCACATTTATATATGTATAATGCAAACCAGAATGGAGCATTGGCAATTTTTCCAATATTTGATCTTTGCTTATGATATGCAAATATTTTTCATTACTAACAGTCCTTGACTGAGTATCATATCCATTATGATATATGTTTCTGAAACTCAACAAATTTCTTGTTGATTTTGGGGAAAATAAAGCATTTTCTATTTTGAGCTTTGTACCATTTGGTAATGCTAAATTAGCTTTTCCCACTCCTTCTATCAAGTTTGTAGGACCTGATATTGTATTGATGATCCCTTTTGTTGGTTTCAGTTTATAAAAATATTTTTTAGATCTAAGTATAGTATGCGTGGCTCCACTATCCGCTATACATATATCTTCTTCATTTGTTTGATCTTGTGCTCCGGTGATTTTCATTTTAAATCTTGAAAAATATTAAGAAAAAAAATAAGTGTATAACGAAGACATATGATATTTTAATAAGAACTTTATTTAATTGAAACACAAGTAGTACATGAAAGAGGAACTACATAATTAAAGATAATGAGAACACACTTAATAATTGCATCTAATTATAGTAGTCAAGCAACTTTGTTTCAAAGTTCCACCCCAAAGTCTTCAACGCTCAGCTCAACATTGATATTATTAAAGTTATCAACATGGTTCACTTCTTTCTCTTTTCCTTTTAGAGAGGCTTGGTACAGTTCACACAGATGTGGAGCTGTGCGACAAGCCTTTGCCCAGTGGTTTGTACTTCCACATCTAAAACATGAAGTGCCATTGTTTTCGGACCTACCAGCTTCATTCCATTTATTTTGGTGGTTGGAATTGGTATTGTGTGGGACATGATAATTATTGGCTCTCTGGTTACGACCACGACCACGACCACGGCCACGACCACGACCGTAAGAGTTATTGTTCCATTTGAATGGATGCTTACGATCATTAAAATGCCTTTTGTCAGAATGACCACGTCCACGTCCACGGCCTCGTCCTCGACTTTGTTCCCATTTATGATCAGAATTTTTATGAGAACTTTTGTGAGCAACATGTGCTTCTGGTATTGCTAATGAACCCGTGGGACGAGATTGATGATTTTTCATCAATAATTCATTATTTTTCTCTGCTACAAGGAGTAATGCATTTAGATCAGAGTATCTCCTAAAATTCTGCAAACGATAATGTGTTTGCAAGTTTATATTTGATGCATGAAACGTGGAGAAAGTTTTCTCTAACTTTTCTTCTTTTGTTACGGGATACCCACAAAATTCTAGCTTTGAACAAATTCGGTATAAAGCAGAGGTGTAATCATTTACCCTCTTAAAATCTTGGAACCTAAGACTGTTTCATTCATCTCTAGAAGTAGGAAGTAAAACTTCCTTTAGATGACCGAATCTGCTTTTCAAATCTTCCCATATCATATATGGGTTATCATAATTAAAATACTCATGCTGTAGTAATTCATCAATATGTTTATGGATGAAAACATCAGCTCTTGCTTTATCCTGGTCAGAGCAATCATTGTGTTCTTAGATTGCGTCTAACACATCCATAGATTTTAAATGTCTTTTGACATTTGCTGTTCAAGACATATAATTTTCTCCAGAAATGTTGAGTGCAGGGAATTCGAGTTTTGCTATATTTGACATTTTGTTGCTAAACATAATAGAGCAAATAATAAGATAAATATTAGAATCCATATATATCAATCAACAATGAGATACAATACATTGGTAGAGCTATAAACATATAAAAGAAAAGGAAAATGCCGAAATCTTCAGATGGGAGATTAAAAATTAGAATGAGAAGTAGTATAAGCATTATAGTGACCAACAGTAAAACCGGGTGAATCATTTTGAGAACTTTATCTTGGATAAATTTAATAAGAAGAATGTTTGTTGTAAATGAAATGGGGTTAATGATTGGTTATTTATAGTGAAAATTTATAACCTTTTTACAACGGTTACATTACCGTTTATAACGGTAACATTACCGTTTGTATGTGTGTGTGTATATATATATAATATATAATATTAATTATTTTAAAGTAAGATAATAAATACAGTTTATTTTATAAAATATATAATTAGTATGCACAATAATAAGAATAGAATTGTTATTGTAAATAAATCTAACTTCTAAATGAGATATTAGTGTGCATATATAAATAAAAGTTAGAATAGTTATCAAATTTTAATAACAATGTTTATACACATTATTGCTATTACTCAGTATATGTATATGCATAGATATATATCTAATGTACATAATTAAAGAAGTGTTTATGATGCTTATGTAGATACCTTTGTGTCTATTACCTTTCTTGGTTAGAGCGTCGTGCTGATAACGTGTTATAATATTAGCTCTAATTATAACAAGATTATTGAAGTAATAATTGAACTTTATTATATCTAAGAGACAAGAGAGTGAAGAGATATATGTGAATTGTTAGTTCTACCGGGATGGATAATTTCGTTACAAATACATGCTATTTATAATATCAAATCTACTATTCAAAAAGTAAATCTACCGACAATCTCAACTATTATATTTCATTTGGAGTGTTCGTGTGGATAAAGGTGTTTGACAATTGTGTCATCCATCATTCATCAATAATTCATAACATAATGTACATTAATGTTTTATTACAGTTCAAAGTTCAAACATAGGTGCTTTCCAAGACAAAAAGGTGTAAAAAGAAGAAAATAAATAGGGTCAAGATCCTGACCTGAGTCAAGGTCAATGCTTGTCTTTGTTTCCTTATCGAATCATAATATTTTTATTTATAGCATTGTGTTAAGTTTGATTTTTCTAAAAATGTTAGAAAGGAGGACATTTTGGTTCATTACTTTAATCTAAAAAACCCACTTACATCTTAACTCATCTCCTACAATCACCACCACCACCTTATCGGAAAATTCGTCGGGAAGTCGCTGGAAAATCCGCCGGAAAAGTTATCGAAAAGTCGTTGGTAGACGGTCGCCGGAAAACTATCACACCTGGCTCCATGGGCCTATGCATATGGCCAATAGTGAGTATTTGTTTTGTAAATATCGGAGTTGCGGGTTGTTTAACGGAATATTTTGTTCAAAATAGTTATTTGTTTATACTGAAATTTTCGAATATTAAATACCCGAGTTTTTTTATTTATAAAAATGTTTCATGTAATTATAAATATTTTGGTAATTTAAAACCGAGCCATCTTCATGTAGCGAGCATCTGACTTCATTAATAACTCTAGTTCCTTGCTATCTCTGCTTAACTTGTTTTCTTTAAATGTGGGGAAAATTATGTCAGCTAGGTACTGGTAAACACGTTGACTCAAAAATTATTTATATGAACCTAGTTATCTCCTCGGGTATCTTATGACCCGACCCGTTATGGTAAAAAAAATAACCAAGTTAAAACATTTATATAAACCCTTTAGTTTATACTCGAAACAATCAGCGACTCTCTAACCCGACGTACCAATTATATTACATAGTCCAGTACTCGCAGCCCTATAGGTTGGCTCAATGAGATGAAGACAAGTACTAAGTTGTTGGAGGGGGTGGGGGGGGGGTATGCCTACCCTTCTACTCACATATGTAAGAATCCAGACCCAAATATAATCAGCCTAATGCCAGCAGATACTAAAGTTTTAGGGATTTATAATCCCATGCAAACTTTGGTATAAAAGACTTGTTTATATTTAAGAGATTAAACGTATTCATGCCTATAAAAAGATTGAGTTTATTCACCTTTGTTTTGATCAGTGCAGTTTATTGATATATGCTTGAGCGTTACCTCAGATCTATGTACGAAAATAAACTTGTAAATAACTAGATCAATGATCTAGTGTCAGATATTTAGTCTGCTTTGCATAACTCTAATCTTGTTAAATTATTGGTTTGTATAAAACATTTAGACCTTTAGTCTTTTTGTTTATTTACCAAGTACGTGCTACGTTTCTTCTGAAACGTCTATATTAGGTTTCTTTTTCAAGAACATCAATTGACTATACCTCTTATATATAAAACTTTATGTTTCTTAATTATAAAGAAACATTATTTTAACTATATCCCTTACTTATGAAAAACTATGTTTACACTAATTTAATAAAGGTTTGGGTTATATCCCCGATTAGGGTCTAAACCAATATAATAATAATAAAATACTTAAGCGGAACCCCAACCTTATATAGGTACTTGGAGTTGAACACCTAAGGTTTAATGAGTAGCACTTCTACTATACGCCGCGCACTAGGGTTTAAACCATCAAAACTCCGGGGCTTCGGAACGTTGACACATTTCCCGAGGTGTGTTTTGTGTGTGTAAAAGTGTGTTTGGGATTCAAAATTGCTGAGCCCGGATGTACCCTTTTATAGGCTGAGTTTTTGGACTCATCGCGTATCGCGATGGCCTTTTTAAAGAGGCATCACATAGCGCGATGACACAACAAAATATGGGGTTGCCATATGGTGAAACGTGGCTAGTCACGATGTGCCACGTGTTTCGACACATGTTGCCACATGGTTAGACACGTGTAACTCATCATGGAGGCTACGTCGCGTTTTGCGATGGGCTTCGGGCTTGGTTCATCGCATAGCGTAACACCGGGAATTATTGGGTTTTGTGAGACTTCCATCACGCATCGCAATAAGCTTGGCCTTGAGCATTTTGCGTAGCATGATGCATACAAAAATTCCGAATTTTCATTTTGGTCCCTCTTCACAAAATATCTAAGGAGGTTCTTAAGGAGGCTCGCGCGTGATGCGGATGTGTGAAGTGCAAATTGCGCCGTCAAAGTGTCACATTATGCCCATCACAAGTGTCCGTGCGCGTTGGGTGCTTTGCAACCTCGTTAAGGCCACAAAGTGTCTTGTCATACAAGAATATTATCTTGTGAGCCTTTCTCCCTATAAGAAACTCATAAGTTTATCTTTTTATCAATGTGGGACAAATCCACTTTTTTACTTTGCATTCTCAATCACATATTTTGGGAATATTTCTGGTCCTTTATCTTTCATGAGTTTTCAGATTTGGTTCAAAATTTTCAGGATGCTAAAAAAAGGTCGCGATATAAAAATCACAGTGGAGAAAACACTTTGAAAAAAAAACACGATGGTAAAAACACAATTATATAACACAATTTGATAAAACACAATTTTGTAAAACGCATTTGGGTAAAACACAATTTGTAAAAAACCCACTAATATTTTCTAATTTTTATATAGCAATATGATACTCATATTAAAGAAAAAAAAATGCTCGTTATTATGGTGATTTTTTTTTTATAAAAAAGAACACCATATAATAAAGTCATGAACGTTTTAAAATGATGGGAAATTAACATGTGTCTTGCACATGAAAAAATAAAATCAACAAATGTGTTATTTATGTTACACCATTTCCCTTATTTCATACTTAATTTTCCCTCTAAACTAATCACAATCATTTATGTCTAAAATCAATGGACTAAATTACTTATTATCCATGCTACAAAAATCACACTTTCTCCTATTATAACCTAACCATTTATTTATACTTAAAAAAGTGATGGTTCAAACAAATTAATATGCAACAAATTGTTTAAAGTATTGAATTTATTCAATTGATGATGAGTTGTATAAATACAATTAAATGTATAAATATAATTAAAAGGTAATCCATCTATCTCCCATATTGAATTGTTGATGTTATTCTTTTAAAGTGTTTTAATTAGTTTATTTTAAGTTTAATTTTTTTTAACTAAGGCTTGTTTGGTTGGAGAATTTCAAAGGATTTCAAGGGAATTGGAATTTGAATTTCAGTGTTTAGCTTGTTTGGTTGGTATGAGAAGAAATTGAAATTGGATTTGATTTCCAATCAAATTCATTATTTAATGGAATTTAGATTCCTTCAATATATCAAAGGATTTCAAGGGATTTTAAAGAAATGTTTACAATTTATTCAAATAACCTTAGCAGGTAGCAACCACAATTACCAACATATTCACCAACTACCACCACCATTTTTTCTGGCCACCAAAATTTTATTCCGGCACCATCATTTTTTCCGGCCACCACCAACGCAATTCCAGCAAGATCTGAATCATGTTTTTCCGACCAAGAAACAGCGGTTAATCAGCGCGTTTTTCGGCTGGATTTAAACGTGCGTTTTCCGCCCAGATCTAAACCCGCGCTTTCCGGCCATGTGTAAATCTACGCAACCCTTTTTTCAACAATTTTGATTGCTAGCGGTGGTCAGAGATGGTAGTTGATAGTGCCGACTGACGATGGTAACAGAGGCGCAGTGGTGGTGGTGATAATTGTGACCGGCGGTGGTGGTCTGCAACTTCAAAGAAAAAGAAAGTCTGATAATTTTTCAAATGGGTAGATTGGTTATATTTGATAATTTGAAAGAGAAATTTTATCTTTTTAGATGTCTTTGCATTTCAATTCTTTTAACAAATGTATAACCAAACAAGATATGGATTTTCAATGAAATTAATCAAATTTCATTTCCCATACAAATTTCAATTCCAATTCCATTAGAATCCAAGAACCAAACGCACCCTAAGTTACTTAACATTCGTATTTTATTTAAATTATATGTTTTAACATGTATTTTTGTATGTTTATATTTGTTTCAATGAGAAAATATTTTTATTTTTTATTTTTGAAGTTGACGTAGAGTGGTGACATAGGTTTTTATTTTTTACTTCTAATATAATTAACGTTTCTTTATTTATTTTAAATACAAGTACATATGTTGTAAATCCCGATCCCCATATCTACTCCCCCATCATTTTCTTGACGCTATGAAAATCCGATGAGGCTTGATTTGAAAATTTAGTGATCGGATTTGGGTAAGGCATGAGTGACCTAGTTAGAACACTTTTGAAACTTGGTTATATTATGTAACATTTTCCCTCTTTTAAAAATACTATCACATGCCCTCTAACTCGACTCCTAAGTTGCATCTTACCAAACATTAAACGCTTGGCTCAACTTTTATAAGAGCCTAAAACGGATTTAAAAACCGGGGCCCTTGAGAGGAGAAAAAGACATAGAGAGATAAAGATGATATAATAGAACGTGAATGCTTTAATGTAGCTTAAGTTTACTTGTTTAGATGGGTAACACTCATAATTTGATCCTAAACTTACTTAAAAACTGACTTGAATATCAAGTAATGAACTAGATGTTTTTAAGAAATTATAATTTTATAATTTCAATTTCTAACAATCATGACATATTATTTATCGTTTTCTGAGAGTATGTAATATATTAACATATTATGTTTGATACGGTAAATGTGTTATGAATCTGACTTAATAAAATATGTTTCAGAAACTATAAGTTTCTGTTAAAACCAACTCCTATCTAGGGCCGGCTCTAGGGTAGGACGAGCCGGACAACCGGTCAAGGTACGTAATTTTTAGGGGCCTGAAATTTTTTATATATTTTAAAACGTTTTTTTTATGATAGTATAAGTTTACTAAGATGAGTTGTAGAGACAATAAAATGAAGAAGAAGATGGCTATTTGAAAAAAAAAAATATTTTATTATGAATTGAAACTTCATGGTCTCTAACACAACTTTTCATAATCACTACATATACCTTTTTTCGAATGTGTAAATTTATTTTTAATTTGTTTTTATTATTAAAAGTTTAAATTTACTTTTAATTTATGTCTATTAACTTTACATGCTACAAATTTATGACTTACTCTATTTTCTAATTAATAAAAGATATTTACTTCTTTTGAAATATTTCTCTAAAAGAATATGTTTATAAGAAAAATCTTAAATAATAGTTGAGTTCTATTCTATCTTTTAAAAATACATGTGAAACTAATATATAACTAGAGAGGTTAAACTTTTTTGAAAAGTTAAATTATTGGTGATCTTATTTTGCGTAAGACGATTAATGATTTATTTATCTAATAAACGAGAGAAAGTAAGGAAGCAATACTTAATAATATGGCCTTGATATTTACATGTGGATGCACAAAAAACAATTTGTGACCCGCTAGTTAAAATATTTTAGTTACTTCACTGACCTTGATTTTAGCCCATTTAGTTTTAGCAATATTATGTATATTTAATTGGTCAGTTATGCTCTCAAAAAATTTTAAAAGTGAGCATCCCAAATTAATTATATATTTTTTCATAGCCCAAACAAAATTATTAACCATGTAAGAGCTGGATTTCTTTTTTCGATATATGTTCTTTGTTTGCCTTTTATAATATTTTCGGGCCCTCAATCAAAATGTTCAAGTTCCGCCACTTTAGATACGGATCTAGCATTTTAAATATATTTGGTGCAAAACCTTTTTTTTATCCATAGTCTGTTTAAGCCATACAGGCCTTTTTGTTTCGGCTCGTCCAAGGCATTTAAATCCTCGGAGCCGGCCTTGCTAATATCAGAGGCCATACCTGAATTCGTGCTCCAAACGGTCACATTTCAACCTTTCCCATTAAACTTGAGTTTTTTTTTACCGTCCTTAATCTATCTTAACTCATTTACTACACAACAAAGCCTATATCCAATTTTTCACCTATTTACATGTGCTTTTTAATCATTAATGATACATATGTAATAGACTAATACTAACATTATTTTTAATTACAAATCAAACTAAGAGGGTGTTTAAACGAGCTTTTAAAACTTGCTTATTTGTTTATTGGTTTGTTGAACAGTAAAAAATGTTTGACAAAGTTCCTTCAAAAGCTTCAAATTGAAGCATTTCTAAAGTGACTTTTGCTTTTCAAAAAACAAATAAACAAATAAACAAATTTAAAAACTCACCTAAACAACCCCTAAAACGTTTTATTATCTATGTAAATCACCACATATTAGTAAAGAATTAAAAATCAACTTGTAGAATTGATCAACGTTCAATGAGTCAAATGATATGGTATAGTGAAGAAGAGAAGAAAATGAGTTACCATAATTTCAAGATTCATAGTCCACAAATGACTCATTCAAATTCAAAGCAAATTATTTCCTTTGGTTATTTTCTATTATTTCAAAATAGTTAATAGTATGAACCTAGAATATTTTTTGTTATGCTGAATTTATATAAGAATGTTTCTAATTTTAATTTTGAATGCACAGCAGAGAATTTCATGGCTCATTGACTCCTTCCCCAATTCCTTCATACAAATGTTTTCAAAATTGAGCCGGACTATTATCGAACTTAATTCAGATCACGTCATAAATAATTTTATAGTATTTATATATCACATGAAATTAAGTAGTATATTGCTATTCTACAATTACAATGATAGACAAAAATGAGAATGATGAGAATTATTTGTAAAAAAAACCCTAAAAAAAGAATAATAAAAAAATATCACAACTCAAAAATTTTTAATAAAAAAAAAGTAAAAACACAAAAACATTTCCACCATATTCCTCGTTTTTTTTAAAAAAAGACACAATATTGAGGAAAAAAAGATCGTTGTGTCTTTTATTTATTATTGTGTTTTTGTTTATGTTCGTTACTGATTTTGTATTTTTTATTTGACATTGTGTGCCTTTTTTTATATTGTTTTATATTACTCAATATTATGTTATATTTTGTTTGACATTGTGTTATATTTTGCGATTTATTGTGTATTTTTTTTATTTATAATTGCGTCTTTTGTTAATTTTCGTCACCTTGTATTTTTTTTCTCGGCATTGTGTCTTTTCTTCGATTTTTTTTGTTTGGGACTAGAATGACGGAGGAAACATTTTAGTTTTTAAAATGTTTCGATTTTCATTTATATTTTGAGTTATTATTTTTCTTAGTAGGCTTTTTTTTTCTTTTTGCCACAAATCGTTCTTACACTTCTTATTTTTGTCTCCATTACATTATAACTTTTCTCTATTGCTATGTTATTTATATTTAAAAAAAGAAATATAAAGATGTTTATTTGACAAGAACAAAATAATAAAAGATTTTTTTTAAGGAAAGAGGAAATAGAGTTAGTGGGAGGTTATTGTACAAATTAAATTAACATACTAAGCATACAAATAACATAGAGTAATTACAGTTCTCAAGTAGAGTAATTATGCGACAAAAAATAAAATAGTGTACTAATAATTATACTACTCATAAACGTAATTACACTACTAACACAGATAATTACTCTACACTATTACACCAAATTATACTACTTATTTCAACTAGAGTAATTATTTTGTAAATAGAGTAATTGTAGTATATGCTTCTTCCTCCTCAAATTATACTAGTTTCAACTAGAGTAATTATTCTGTAAGTAGTGCAATTCTAGTATCTGAATCTTCCTCCTCAAATTACACTACGTGTTTCAAATAGAGTAATTATATTGTAGGTAGAGTAACTATTGAATATGCTTCTTCATCTTCCTCAAATATCCACGACAACTTTCTTCAATTGAAAATATCAAGTAGCTTCAATTGATGTATTACTTCGATTTGTAGGTTTCAATTAAGCAATCAATATTCGTAAAAGATTCAATTTGATTCACAAAATTGTAACCTATGAATGAACGAAGACAATAAGAAACGACGATCGACGAGGTCCGGTGGCCGGAATCTGACGGATGCGGATGGTGACGAAATTGAAAAGCGCTTGACGGTTGGAAGTTTGAGGCGGAGGCGTGGTGGCCAGAGGATCAATTGAATTAGGCGGAGGCGGTTACGTGGTGGGGAATTGAGAAGGTGCTGCCGTGGGGAATTGAGAAGGTTGGTGCTGCCGTGGGGAATTGTGAGGCAACGGAGCCTTGGTTGAAGCAAAGGTGGCGGAGGTTGGGGTGGAGTGATTGGAGTTCGGTGATTTTGTGGTGGATGAGGAAGAAGATGGAGATGGGGTCTGGTGGTTGAATGAGGAAGAAGATGGAGATGTGGTGTGATGGTTTTGTTTAGTTTGTATGTTTAGTACAAATTTTTTATTTGTATTTGATCCATCTCCATAGAGTTAGATATTCCAATTTCTAATCTTAAAATGGAGAAAATATATATTTCAATATTTTTTACCCTAAACCAGTCTAATCATTGAATCAGGTCACATGGTTCATTGTCAACCACAACTTGTATAAACCATTTGATCCAAACTATGTCCATATCAAAAGGTAAAAAAATGTGGGAATTTATTGTAAAAGTCTAAAGATCAAACCCCAGTAGTATTACATGATATACTTTTAAGACATGTGATTTACCTATATAATCTTGCCTTTTGTACACCATTTTTTCTCCCAAAACATGCCAAGTGAATAATTTATCAACACTCATTGTTACAAAACATCATAATGAATTGATGAGATGATAAAATATGATATTTATTTTCGTTGAATCATGGGCCCATTGAAAGAAAAACCAATAAATCCCCACTACATGACAATTCGTTTTGCCTTTGAATTTCCACGAAGACTTGAGTCAATCATGCCTGAATTGTTTTCAAATTCACACATATATAAGTAACAAGACCAATGAATATATTTATGCATGTACAACAAGTTTCTTCTTCTACATGGAGGTGAGTCATTTAGAGCTCGAATTACCCGGCTTCCGATTCCACCCCACTGAGGAAGAGCTGCTCGAATTCTATCTGAAAAAGATGGTTTTAGGGAATAATATGTGCTTCGAACTCATTGGGGTTTTGAACATTTACCTCTACGATCCTTGGATTCTACCCGGTAACTTTCCCTTATTGTTCATATTTTTATTTCTTAAATGATTTACATCTTTTTAATGTTTGAATCGTAGAAATGTCGAAGATTGGGGAAAGAGAGTGGTACTTTTTCGTGCCACGAAATAAAAAGCACGGTAATGGAGGAAGACCAAACCGGACGACAAAAAAGGGGTTTTGGAAGGCAACAGGGTCGGATCGTAAAATATTCTCTTTATCCGATAGGAATAAGCATCTGGGGTTGAAGAAGACTCTAGTGTTCTACATGGGGCGGGCACCCGGTGGGACGAAAACGGATTGGGTCATGAGTGAGTATCGATTGCCCGATTCTTGCCCATTATCAAAGGTAATATTAATTAACATCATACCCTATTTATTTTTCCTCCTAAATATACTCTTACAAACAACCTTACCTACACTGACAATTGGCAGGATATAGTGTTGTGTAAGATATACAGAAAGGCAACTTCCATGAAGGTGTTGGAGCAGAGGGCAGCACTAGAGGAAGCACAGGTTCCATCTTCGTCGTCATCTCAAAACTCGATTGGTGGTCAACATCTTGACTCTTTAGCATCTCCATCAGCGAACTTAAGTTTTGTTGCATCCACGACCGATGAGAATGAAGCAAGTAAGGAAGGAAGCCTGAAAGTTGCGAAGAAGGTATCAGAGCTCCAATTACCGAAAAGTGACATGGATTGGAGTCAAGATTCACAGTTACGTAGTCCATGGCTACATGATCTCATTTTCACTCCTCCCCCTCATGCTAATGCACTTAATTTCCTAGATTAATTATTATTATTATTATTATTATTATTATTATTATTATTATTATTATTTCTTTAACAAATACAATGTAATGCATCGTGTATTGATTTCTTAAACGATGTTAAGCGGTTTTAAACAGGTTTATAAAGGTTTTATCTCAAATCGATTTCAAACCGGTGCATTGGCTTGGATTGAAACGGGTTTCACCCGAGTCAGTTTTGCTATTAGTAAATTCTAATATACAAATAACTGGATTATAGAGCTGTTCACGAGCCGAGCCGAACCGAGCGAAGGCTTGCTCGTTGCTTGGCTCGTTTACAACCGAACCAAACCGAACGGCTGAAATTCAAGCCGAGCGAAAAACAAAACAAACCAAAAATCGAACCGAGCATTTTTCGATCTAACATCGAGCGAATTTGAGCATTTTTTTATTTATTTTTCACTTTAAAATATTCAATAAGAAACAAGTTTGAAGGTTGTAAATAATATATTTTGTAAACAAATTAGTAGTTTTTAGACAAACGTATGATAGGTTGTAAATTTTTAGAAGAAAAAAGTTTGAAGTGAGATATAATGAATACGTAAACAAACTTTTAGTATTCTGAAAACTTGATACGAACTAATAAAACTATAAAATTGACAGAACAGGAAAAATTTAAAAGGGTTTAAAAAAATTGTATACTTATATTTTATGTGTTTTATTGATATATTTATATATTTGTTCATATATAATTATATATAAAATAAATTAAAAATATTCAAGCCAAACCGAACCGAGCAGACTTTTGCTCGTTGCTTGGCTCGTTTACAAACCGAACCGAGCAGAGAGGCTCGTTTACAATCGAGCGAAAAAATGAGCGAGCTTTTTCTGAGCAAATTGCGAGCGAGCGACAAGCGAGTTCGAGCGTCGAACTGTTTGAACGACCCTATTGGATTACAATAAATGGACGCTGATAGGCTGCATGTTTTCGGGTCTATGGACCCAAAGTAAAGTCACGGCCCAAAGTAGTAAAGCATAATTGCATAAAATCCATGTTAATATGTTATGCTGCAAATGAATCATGAATGCGTCATAGACTCATAGTGACATAGTCCATGAAACATACTGGGCTCAATTTTAAGCCTAGTTTATGACTTATATGGGACCTTAAAGGCTTCATCACCTTATTACAAAGTCAACTTTAATTTAATATTTTCTTTTAACTGAATATTTAATATTGTTATTATTTTTGATAGATACAAGATATTGTAGATTGAAATTGGTGTATATTGTATGATGGTATAGGCTATATTATATAGACATATGCAGAAGAAGAGGTAAGATCAAATAAAAAATCGTTTTTGTGTGAGAATTATAGGAACCAATACAAAGTAGACACCTGATATTATATCCAATTTATAAAGAGGACATTTTAGTATTTTGCTTAATGTTTATTTTTGGCAACACCTGATTTAATGCAACCGGGTTGACCTTGTTGAATTTTAATTATGTATTCCATTTATACCATTTCAAAAATCAATTCATGATTTCCTAGATTCCACTGCGAGTTTGCAAAAGTCGGTTTATCTGGTCATCTTCTAAAATTTTCATGTTGCTCATTTGCTAATTATCAATGTCGAATAACATTCATTCTATTATTTTTATTATGTAATTAATTTATCTTTTCTAGGTTATTTAACTTTTATATTTTGAATAAGGTCTATAGTTTTAGGTTTTTTTGTTATCAGATGAACACGTAGATCAAACTGCTAATGAATATTGTTGTGTTGGTATTATATCGCGAACATCATGCATATATGGAGACGAAAAACATAGCGGCACACTACATATTTCTTATTGACTCCTTTTCATAACATCACACTAGGAAACATATAACTTACTGATGGGGTTTTTTGTAAAGGCCGAACACCAATACGTTTATCAGTAACAACATGAATAAACTATTCCTAAAATCATAATATCACAATTCTTCAAAACCAACACATTAAATTCTTTCAGTAGCTACCAGCACCAATACATATAAAAAGTTCAATACCAACATCTTAGATTTTAAATACAAACACATTAAATCTTCCACCTTGAAGATCCAACATCATTCACAGATCGTGTTGCTTGCTTCGTTGACATTGAAGATCCAACATCAATCACACATTGCATTGCTCCTACTATTAGAAACATAAAAAAAAAACAGAATAACGTGTTGATATTATTATACACAAACAATACTATTGAATGCAGAATAAACATGCACATGTTCGTGGCTTTTGATTCATGGTTTTCGATCCAACATTAATCACTCGTGCCTTTCTTTTTGTTACAGATTTACTTCTTTATAGTTTACCACCTTACACACTAAAAGATAAAAAAGTAATAAACCTTCTTCACGTTCACTTGCTAAATCATTTGGATTTGAAGTTGTGTTTGTGTATTTGCTAAAAGACATCATTAACACGATCCTATCACTTTTTCCTAATTACTGGAAAATTTTAAAGTCTGAGCCATACAACATCACACACTTTAAAAGCACATCATAATACTCACATCACCACTTTTAACTTTCACACATCAAATTAGCTTATATTTTACTAACAAATATAACAACTACACATACACCGTTAGTAACACAACAAAATAAAACCAGCACCCCCAACACTATCTATCCATCTATGATCACATACTTTATCAATAACCCAACCTTTATAAGAAACCAACATAAAACTTAAATATCTCAAATCATATCAACACCAACATAAAACCCAAAGAGCTCAAATCATATAACACCAACATAACCTATCAACAATCCATCACCAACACATAATGCATAAACCTTAATAACACACAACCTAATAATACACCCCACCCCCCAAATTCCCTTTAAATTACCAGTACCATCTTCACCAAAATGAACTGACACCATCGCCCTAACAACACATACTTTAGCATCCATATATTTGTAAGTAACACATGATAAATCAACAAAGAGCCTTATCACCATAACAACACATATGAAACAAACATAATGCTTAACATATCTATTACTAACAACACATAAATACACATGTGTTTTGGTCCAAATTTCAATATAAATTGTATCGAAAAATCAAGTTGTATTCAAAACTAACGTAATTCTTAATATTATATAACCAAATTATATGTTACTTTGAATACAACTAAACCTTATATCATAGACAAATAAATAAATCAAATATGTGTGTTCCAGATTCTTAAAAAAAGTTATATATTAAATGATAATAAAGAAAAGCAAAATTGAATGTTTAAGGAAAACTAAAAAATAAGGGAAAAAAAAACCCATTGAAGTTATCGAAAGACTTATTAAAGGTGGAAGTAATGTAGGCAGCAAATTAAGCATAAAACCTTCCCCGGCTTTATGAACTAAAAGCTCGGAGAAGCGATTAAAGTATAAATATGGCAATGGAATTCCCCATGGAGTCCAGTCCGATAGTTTCCAATGATCACGCCTATACAGTATTGTACATGGGTGTTCGGGGTCTGAAAAATAACGTAAGGAAGTTAAGGAAGGTTACCTGTGTATGACATTAAGCGATCATATGCAACTAACCATTGACGGATGCACACTCCCTTGCAATATCGAGCCCCGTTTTCCCAAACCCCACGACCACAACCTTTTTCCCTTTCACAAAGTCAGTAGCTTTGTCGTGTTCCATGGAGTGTATGGCTTTTCCGTGGAAAATGTCATGTCTGGGCCTTTTTCGACAGAGAATTTAGGTATTTTAGAACATTTTTGAATCATCCCAAACAAAGGATTACAAAGTCGGCAATGTAAACCTAGTGATTTGATATGAATAGATTAATGCTTTGTTAGGTAAAGTTATTTCTTTTATTGTTGTAATGAGTAATCGTGGTAAAAATGATGACGGTGAGACACAAATATAACACAAAATTCGTACACTACATCATGAAATGCACGTATTATTGTTTTATTATACACACCGTATTATTAAATTGCAAAAATTTACCAAAATAGCCGAACATTGACTTTTATTTATACTTTTCTATTTACCCAAAGATCATTTCCTTTTCTTTTTTATAAGAAAATCACTTTAGTAGAAATGTGTGTCAAACGAAATCTGTTGTACTATGTTGAATTTGGTGCAAGAGAGAAATCTATTACGCAAGATAAAAATCTACCACATCAATACATCTAATTTATTTCGCCAAAGTACAATCTATTTCATCGACCTGGTTTTAAAAAAAGGGAAAAAGATTAAAATGGTTCAATGACCAACCAAATTCCTTAACTAGCCCCTCAATTCTATAAATATCTAAAATGGTCATTTTGTAAAAATGATCGGATCGATCGTTTAGTTTTGTCGTCCGACGGTTTATAGAACCAACAAGATCTTGACATGCGCCCTCAAACAAAGCAAGATTTGTCATCCTATTGATTTATTATGTCAGACGACTGATCTATTCCGTCGATTGGCCAATTGATCTATTGGTCAAGTATTTCAGAAAATGATTTATTTTAAAACAAAGGGATTTATTTTTAAAACAAAAGGCTGACCGAATATATCAGTCAACCAACAGAATAAATTAGTCGACAAATATAATAGATTAGTAGGATGACAGATTTTATTATTTTGAGAACACGTGTCAAGATCTTGTTGGCTCCATAAGCCATCGGATGACGGAACTAAACTGTCAGTCAAACCGTTCTTGGAAGAGTCATTTTATATATTTGTAGAATCGAGATGTTAGTTAAAAAATATTGTTGGTCAAATGGATCATTTTGATTATTTTTCCTTTAGAAAATATATGGTGTTTTATTAATTATATCATCCATTGTTTTGAAAATCAATCAAAGGTTAGGATTTAGCAGCAACAACTAATAAGAAAAAATTAAACAATTCTTTTTGTCTTTATCTTCTATTAAATAAAGGCATCTTGATTTTACTCGACTATTTGTATCGGTTTTTCCTTCTTCATATTTTTTTAAATAAGCGTCAACGGAAGCAACATGCAACCTAATATAAAAAAAAAATTGTTTTTTTCTTGTCACCAATATCAGTTTGGTAAAAAAAAATCAACGATTAGATCAGATAAGAATTGATCATATACATAATGGATACAATGTAAATAATATACATCGGGGGTTCGTACGTAGTATTATGTAAATACAGGTTACATCAATATACAAAACACATTTATTAATTACACAGAAGTTAGTATCCATACCTGGGAGGTAGTGGTTATGATGTCGGTGACGCTGGCATTCCACTTGCCTTCCAACGGACATGTCCTGCTGGTGCCATTCCAACGTGACCACTGGCGGATCTTTATTCGGATCAACCCGGGCCGCGGCCCCATCACGTTTTTCGCTAAGTAGTGTCTTTTTTTCGTAAAAATCAAGAAAATATATATTTATTGAGTCCGGCCCAGCCAAGTTATTGGAGTCCGGGCCAGGCTTGAATTTTTATGAATGTAAAGTTTGTTTAAAACCGAAGATCAGAAATCGTTTACGAAATAAACGTAAAGATAAAGAAAGGAATGCTAAGAAATAAAACTCCATAAGACCAACCCAAAACCCAAATAAATTTTAAATAAAGAAAACTAAATGTTATGTTGGAAAATTTTTGTGAAAAAACAAACATATGTTTAAACTTTGAATTATTTTATTCAAGGTTGTTAGTCAATTAGTCAAAGCCATTAAAATATTCTTTAATTTGGTCAAATAAATTAAAGTTTTGGTTAATGGTTCCTTTAATTTGGTCAAAAAATTAAAGTTTTGGTTAATGCTGATTGAAGTTTCAACTCATGTGGTTATGGTGAATGAGTTGGTTTTTCAACTATAAATACCAAGGTATTCCTTGGTTGAAAGACACACCACATAACACATTCTCTCTTGTGTTTTCTCCAACTTTCTTCCTAAATAATTCCAACATTCTTGATCATCTTTATCATTTTCTTTGGGTACTATTCGGGTGCTAGAGCCCTCCCCGGCAGTACATATTGCTTAGGCTGTTGTACCCTGGGAAACAAAACGGGGAGAGACCCGGAATTTGTTTTAAGGGCCCTGTGTAAAACACGATCCTCGGCCACAAAGACTACGACACCATTCTTCTTCTACACCTTTCTTGCATTATTTTATTTCAATTGTATTGTAATTTTGATTTTTTTCCGATGTAATTCGTATTGTAATTTACTTGCTTTCCTAGATATGTTTTATTAAAAGTGTTTTATTTTTATACGCGAACGGTTTCCTACAATCTTAAAACAAATTTTTTAAAAATTACCGTTCGTGTATTCAAAACATTCTCGTGTGACTCAAACTAGTTTTGTTTCATGCGATTGTGTTTTAAAAAACATTTTCTTTTCCGTTTCCATTCAAAGGAGCAACTTTGTAGAAACGGAAACCGGTTACAATTCGGATTTTTTAACGCTAAACTCTTGGAAAAACCCATTGTTTGGTCCCTTCAAAGTTGGACTTAGAACACCTTTGGTGGATTAATTCGAGAGTTCGGATTAAAAAGTTTTGCGTAACTTTAATTTAGTGGGAGCGACCACTATTAATATTACCGAAAAACTAACTTAGCATAGTTTATTTTTCAGAAAAAGTGTGACGTGAGGTCGAAGTCTCACTCAAACTTAAACCAAATACTACTAACTAGATAGCGGTAAGTGGGTATCAAACACGAGGAGTTTGTGGAAAATGTGTTAATAAGTAGCTCAACGATTAACTAATATAAATGTAAATGATGAAAAAGTAATTTCCAAGTTGGTTTTTGATTTGATTTTATATCTAAAATAAACTAACACGAAAGTTGTAAACGAATAATTAAACAAGCATTCCTCTCGGGGTTCGGGTTATTGCTCAACACTCTTGTTAACATTCAATGGATAAACCGTAATATCTCGGTTTTGTGTACATGCAATTGTTTGTGATTAATCAAGAACTAAGTACTCGGATTCCTAGAATGCGAGGTTGTTACTCAACAATCAATCAATACTATTATCCCTAATTCTTTCCACTAAATCTCAATTGTCAACGACACCAAGAACGCGTGGTTCAAAACTAGGTTTAAACGATATAGACAAGTTACAAACAATCACACAAACATCATGATTATACTAACATAAACAATTAGATAATCAATCCAAGTTCAAGAACAAATAACATAAGTGTTTTTTAATTAACCTTACATCCCAAGAGGAATACCATAGAAACTAGCCACTCATGGCTTGAGAGATCATTCTTGCATCAAGTGTCTTGTTTATAGCAATCCAAAACATAAACAAAGGAGTACAAACACCCAAAATATGATTCTTGTCTTCAAAAATCGCCTCCAAGCCGTCCCAAGTGAAAAAGTAGTCCAAAAGTCACTCCCAAACGGCCTATTAAAGGACATGCAATTTTGTCTCCGCCCCGGACCGTGGGCCACGGTGAGAACTGTGGTCCACGGTTGACCAAAGTCAACAGTCAGTCGACCGTGTCCCACGGTCCTTCCCACGGTTCCCTTCTCCTCCACGATACGGTGGACTCTGGACCTTTTGTTCCAGTTGGACCGTGGTCCACGGTCTGGACCGTGGGCCACGGTGGAGCTTGCCTCTGCCTTGTTTTCTTCGTATCTTTCTCGTTCCAGCTCCGTTTTCTTCACCGTTTTCGCCCTGTGTTCTCGTAACGCCGCTCTCTAGCTCCTTAAACCTGCAAACACACGAGCAACCGTAGTCAACTAATTCCACGGAATTAACTTAATCCCTTAAGCATATTTATATCTTTTAAATCACTTAGTTGCTTTCCTATGGGTCGCCCGTCACATTCTCGCACTTAACCGTTGCTTGTCCCCAAGCAACACTTGAAATCACAATTGCTTTCAAAACAAACCACCAAACATACCACAAGACCGGCTCGGTTAAGGTCTCGAGTCATACCCTATTCCCACATAATTAGAGGTTTGCACTAGCTTACTTGACATTACATTTTAAAACATAGAATTCTAGTCAACCTTAACATGCTTTCGGTCTTTACTCACACATAACACACCGTCACTCATTAACTCATTAATCGGTGACCGTTCCGAATATCACAATAATGCTCGATTCTCCTCGCATACGCTTGTACCACCGTCAAATCTCCACCTACTTGTGCTTTAACACAAACGTAAATCAAGAGGACTTAAATGGGTTGTAATGGGGCTAGGTGTAAAGGTATGGAATGAGAATATTGAAAGTGGCTCAATTGATCCGACCCGGCTTGTTACATCAAAACTAAAATAAACAAAGGAACACACTACTATACATAACAGCTTGTATCACGAACTCGAACCACAAGGCCTTGAACATTGCCTCGACTTTTCCTCTTTTTTTATTTTTATTTTTATTTATTTATTTTTTATGCATAATAACTTGCATAAACAATTAACTACTACTCTCTATTGATTAATAACCAACAACTACAATTACAAAGAACAACCTATCAAGCCGGATCGTCTCACAAAAATATCGGGGTTTGATCAAATAAAAAGAATAGGTCCAATAAGGTTTTCTAAAGGAACTAACCCCCCGCCCCTCTCACTACCCACGCTCATATATGTAATTTATGAGGCCCAACCCCCAAAACCCACACTCGCACTCATCCGAGACGAGGCTTTAACCTAAGTGCCTCAATCACTTTTGCATTTATGCCAAGCTAAGGTCTCGAAGTGCATTGATGGCACAAGTTCTAACGAAGAATTACCAATTCGTCACCGCTCTTTGTTTTCCAAATACCCAAGTGACAGTGGGCATGTTATGTGATTTGATAAACCGAAAGCATGCTAACCTTGCCTAGAATACTACTCGACCACATTTTTAACATAGCTAAGCAAACTTGATTTGGGGGAATTATGACCATGAAAGGGGACTAAAACTTTGCCCCGCCAATCTTACCACTTTCCGGTGTTTTTCTTTCAATTGTCTTCTTTTTCATCAATTTTTTTATAATTTTATTTTATTTTTCAAAAAGATTCTTTCAAAAAGATAAAAAGATTCCCCATCCCCACACTTGGGATACATTGTCCCCAAGGTATGGTTTTGAGAAACCAAAAACACACACAAAAAACACCACCTCTTTCCGACCCAAAACACTATTTCAAACTCTTTCATCCTCCCTTCCTCCCAAAATTAAACCAAACACAAAATAAACAACTTCACAACTATACAAAAAAACACATGCACCTGGTATGACGAGGCTCTCTTCAGTAGTAGGGCGGCTGTGGCGGCTTGAAGATGGAGGTCATGAAGTCCGATAATTCGCCAAAGTTGAAAGCTCCACTTCCACCACTGCTTCCTTCTCCCGATGATGGTGGTGGTGGTGCCATCGACTGCATCGGGTCCACCCACATGGAGTGATGCAATGGAGGCTCGGGGTATCGCACAGAGCCGTCGTATGGAGGCAAAGATGTGTAGTCCACACTTGGTGGATCTGGGATGACCTCTTCACCAGCATGCCACTGTTCGTGCATTCTTCTGTTTCTGTCGTACATATACCGCATGTTTGACTCGTGCTCACGCGCATAGGCATAAGCACGGTTCCACATCTCGTCACGGTCGTGTCTCTGTTTCTCGGCTCGTTCGTGGTAAGCCCCCATGAAAGTTTGGTGGTCGAAAAGTGCTCGGGCCTCCTTCGACCAATTATTAAACGTGGAGGGCCGATGTCTCTCCACCACCTCATTTATCGAACCCATGTGGGCCCAATTGTCTCCATATGAGGCATATCCCGAAGAATAGTCCCAACCCCTTTGTTGGGACCCACTACCACCAACATTCACATTGCCAACCACCTCCATGTTTTCATCGTCACTTCCTTCTTCAATTATTTCCTCCTGGTTTTCACTCGGCTCTTGTTCAACATCCTCCCTTAATACTCTCCATTTCACATCACTGTTTTTCAATTGATGGTACCTTTCGCTCTTTGTATACGTCCAACCTGGGCCCAATGAATCCAATTTATGTTCCGAAAAACCTTCCTCAACCCAATTGCGCCTGCTGGATGGCGCCATGCAACTTCAGTATCGTCGTGATCAACCGGCTGTGAGGGATCAACTTTCTCTTGTTGCTTTCTCTACTCGTCCGTATATTGAGCATGGCTAAGTAGCGAAAGGAAATTCTCGGCTTGCCACTCATTAAAGCGGCCAAAACGGGCATGTCACTGTTTCTTACCACCGAAATGTCACTCCGACGGGGTACCACATTGGAGAGACATATGGTCGTCAACAGTTGAGCTTCAATCCTCAATTCCCTTCTTTTAAAATTTGACCCTGTACCTCTTCCCCCCTTCAACACGGACGATAATATATTATACCATTGCGGGCTTTTGTCCGGATGGTCAAACAAATCCCTGACCGATGGGTAGACGTACGAGTTGGCTGGCTTGCTATCAAACTGGGCAATTTGATTGAGTGTTTCGAAAGACATCTCCACCGTCGTTCCACCCACAGTACCGAGCAACTTCATCTCCAAACCCTTCCTAAACGGTGGGCACCTCAAGGTAGATACCGACTCCTCAATCTCCCTGTCATATAACACCGTGCTCTCTCCATCGTAACACTGGAGAGCAGCTTCCCAACCTAATGCTTCGAATTTGTCGAATAAGCCAAACGCTTCAAACCCTGAGTCGGTCACATCCTTTTCACACATGAACCCTTCCAACCTTTCTCTTATACCGCTCATCTTTTCCTTAAATAACTCCGGCTGCCATTCTACAGCATAACTCAATAGTACCCCACCCCTTCAGTCGGGTCTTGGGACTTCCACTTGAACATGCTCTTGCTCCTCTCGCAACCGTTGTCTTTTGGCTTGGGCGGCCCGATCACTTGTAGATGCTGCCTTTCCTTTTCCCTTGTCCGAATTCCTTCCCATCTATACACAAACCACCAAAAACAAACCAAGTTAATTCAATATGTCCATCCCCACACTTGCTTATTACCATAGTCGTGGATAACCAACTCATTATATAATTAACCAATATCCTTCATTTCAATAAACACTTAATTTTCCAACTTTTCAATGAAAAATCACCAATTTCAAGCATTTATCTCTTATCCACGACTACATTTTGTAACCATTATCATCAACAAGCAAGTGGGTTTACACAAATCAACACTGCCTTAACAAATATTGCAATGTACATAAAGAATTGACAAAGACATACCTTGGTTGGTGTTTTTAGGATGATAAACAAGTAAGTTTTTACAAGCAAACAAGAAACCCCCAAAATCTTTGAAATTTTCGGGATCCAAATCCTCACAACTGGGATAATACTTGAGAATGAGAGGGAAAAGGGTTTGTATTATTAAATCTCACAGAAATTCACTCACAATCGGGTTAAGAAACTTGGATTTTGGGGTTAATTTGAGAAAAATAGATGGTGAAATTAGGGTTTTAGAGAGGAATGTGTGAAGAAGGAGGAAGTGTTTGGTGGACTTTGTGGCTGAAAATGGTTCTAAAAGGGTTTTAAAAT
Source organism: Bidens hawaiensis (assembly GCF_021521415.1). Lineage (NCBI taxonomy): Eukaryota > Viridiplantae > Streptophyta > Magnoliopsida > Asterales > Asteraceae > Bidens > Bidens hawaiensis. Next base: position 25,078 of record NW_027505267.1, on the reverse strand, counting down.
TCGTTTATGCACCTTAAAGCCCGTTGGACAGCAGCAGAAATCAGCGAACCGTGGGCCACGGTGTGAACCATGGTCCACGGTTAACCATAGTCAACGAAGCAGCTAGCCCGGACCGTGGGCCACGGTATGGACTGTGGTCCACGGTGATGTTGAACCAAGAATTCCAGTTAGCATCGTACCGTGGTGACCCCTGGACCGTGACCTACGGTGGCCGGACCGTGGGCCACGGTGAACCCCCTTTTACTTATTTATTTTTTTTAACACAAGGAAACAAAACTACAGCTTATATTATACTTTAAACAAAACGAAAACTAAAATTACCTTACCCCTCATGAAAATCCCGAGTTGTCCTCAACACGGTAGAGAAATTCCTAAGAACTTCCCCACACTTGACTCGAACACACTCTTAACGAGAGAAAGGTATTTTTTTTTAAAAACAAATTTAACAAAAGCTATTTACACCCTACAACATACCTTGGCCTCTATGCGGTGGGACCGTCCGGTGAGCTTAAGAGGAAACTCACCTTGTCATTGTTAAGCATGTTCACATCCTTCCCTTCTAAGTACGGTTTGAGACGATGTCCATTCACCACTTGTTTAGCTTGACTTTGCTGTCCTCAATTTCCACATCACCAAACTTCCTGACCCTTGTGATCACAAACGGGCCCATCCATTTGCTCTTGAGCTTCCCGGGAAACAATTTGAGTCTTGAATTGTAAAGCCACACTTTTTGCCCAACCTCAAACATTCGTTTCCTTATCTTGGCATCGTGCACCCTCTTCAATTTCTCTTTGTAATTTGAAGCACATTCATACGCCTCGTCTCGGATTTCCTCCAACTTGTTCAATTTCAACTTTCTTAACTCACCGGCTTCCTTATAATCCAAATTAACACTCTTAATTGCCCATAATGCCTGGTGAGCCAACTCCATTGGCAAATGACACCCCTTCCCATACACCAACCGATACGGAGTGGTACCAATCGGTGTCTTGTAAGCCGTGCGATAAGGCCACAATGCATCATCCAACTTAGTCGACCAATCTTTTCTATCAACCCGAACCCATCTTCATCAAATTTCTTTAATTTGTCGATTCGACACTTCAACTTGGCCACTTGTTTGAAGATGATAGGGTGTTGCAATTCGGTGATTCACACCATAACGCTTCAACAATTTGCCAAATGCAAAATTATTGAAATGTGATCCACATCGCTTATGATAACTCGAGGAATCCCAAATCTTGAGAAGATGTTGGATTGAACAAACTTGCACACCACGGAATGATCATTAGTTCTTGTTGCGACCGCTTCGACCCACTTTGACACATAGTCAACCGCAACAAGAATGTACAAGTACCCGCACGAGTTTGGAAATGGGCTCATGAAGTCTATGCCCCATACGTCGAAAATGTCCACAACCAAAATGGGTTGTAAGGGCATTTCATTCCGTTTCGATATACCCCCCATTCGTTGGCAATTTAAACAATGCCGAGCGTATTCACTTGCATCCTTGAAAATCGTCGGCCAATAAAACCCACGCATAAGTACCTTGTACCCCGTTTTAGAGCCACTAAAATGGCCCCCACATGCCGATGAATGAGCGTGTTTCAAGATCTCTTGTACTTTGTTCTCGGGTATACATCTTCTCACTACTTGATCCGCTCCAATCTTGAAGAGATCCGGTTCATCCCAAATGTATTGCTTAACTTGGGCCGCAAATTGTTGCCTTCTCTTCTTGGACCAATATTTCGGAATCGTACCCGTGGCCAAATAATTGACATAATGGGCATACCACGGTGCGGTCGAAACAACAAGCAACTGTTCATCCAAAAATTTCTCGTTTATCTCCTTCGGATCATCAACACCCTCAAGGGTAATTCTTGATAAGTGATCGGCTACAACATTTTCGCATCCCTTCTTGTCACGAATTTCAAGATCGAAATCTTGCAACAAAAACACCCACTGAATCAAACGCGGATTTGCATATTTCTTCTCCATCAAATACCGCACCGCACTATGATCCGAGTACACCACAACTTTGCTCCCCAAGATATACGAGCGAAACTTATCTAAGGCATACACCACCGCAAGCAACTCCTTTTCGGTGGTGGTGTAGTTCAATTGTGCCTCGGATAAAGTCTTGCTCGCATAATAGATCACCACCGGCTTTTTGTCACTCTTTGACCCAAAACCGCTCCCACCGTGTTGTCGCTAGCATAACACATGATTTCAAACGGTGTTGACCAATCCGGTGATTGCAAAATTGGTGCTTGCACTAACTTTTTCTTCAAACTATCAAACGCTTGCAAACACTCATTAGTAAACTCAAAAGGGACATCCTTCAACAAAAGATTACATAAGGGTTTTGAAATTACACTAAAACCCTTAATGAATTTTCTATAGAACCCGGCATGTCCCAAAAACGACCTCACCCTTTTAACATTTTTCGAGGGTGGCTAGGATGAAATTACTTTTATCTTTGCTTGATCGACTTCCATCCCCCTACTTGAAACCACATGACCCAACACAATACCTTCTTGCACCATGAAATGACTTTTCTCCCAACTTAAAACCAAGTTTGTCTCGACACACACCGTTTTAAAAATTTTTCTAAATCATTGAGACATGACTCGAAGGTTGACCCAAAAATAGAAAAGTCATCCATGAAAACTTCAAGTGAATCCCCGACCATGTCCAAAAATATGGTCATCATACATCTTTGAAAAGTGGCCGGGGCATTACACAATCCAAAAGGCATCCGTCTAAAAGCAAAGGTGCCATATGGACAAGTAAAAGTGGTTTTGTGTTGGTCATCGGGATGTATTGCAATTTGATTATACCCCGAATACCCATCCAAAAAACAATAATATTTTTGACCCGCAAGTTTTTCAATTATTTGATCAATGAATGGTAACGGAAAATGGTCTTTTGAGGTGGTGGTATTTAATTTTCTATAATTGATGCACACTCGCCACCCGGTTACCGGTCGGGTGGCGATTTGTTCACCATTATCATCCTTTATTACATGGATACCGGCTTTCTTGGGCGTCGGGCTCACCCACTCACTGTTCGAAATGGGGTAAATGATCCCCGCATCCAACCACTTGATCACCTCCTTCTTCACCACTTCCCGCAAGTTCGGGTTCAATCTCCTTTGAGTCTCTCGTGTTGGTTTAGCCTCTTCATCTGTAATTATTTTATGCATAACAATAGAAGGACTAATACCTTTCAAATCTGCAAGCGTCCATCCAATGGCCGCCTTATGTGCTCCCAACACCTTCACCAATGCCTGCTCTTGAACTTCCTACAATTTAGAAGCAATGATAACCGGGAGGGTTTCATTCTCTCCTAAGAAAACGTACTTCAAGTGACTTGGAAGCTCCTTCAACTCCACCTTTGGTGGACACTCCAAGGATGGTTTTGTGTCCGAGTTGATCTCCTTTGGCAAGCTCTCCATTTGATGTGTCCATGGTGGTATTTTCTCTTGCAAAGCTAAGGCCTTTTGTTTGTGCTCCTCCATCCGCAACGCAGACACGTGTACCTGTTCAGAATCATCACAAATACAAGCTTCCATACAATCCTCATCATACTCATGAGGATTACAATGGTCTACAAAATCTGCCAAAAAACACTCTTCACCACTCAAAGGATTAGCAACGTTAGTAAAAACATTTAAATGCATTTTCCAGTTGCCAAACGCCATGTCAACAGTACCAAACCTACAATCAATGATGGCATGAGCTGTGTTCAAGAATGGTTGACCCAAGATAACATTTTGTTGTTGACTCGAGTCGCCCGATGAATAATCCAAAACCAAGAAATCTACGGGATAATAAAAATCCTCTACCTTCACAATCACATCCCGTACGATTCCACGGGGGAGTTTATGAGACAAATCGGCCAATACAACAGTGGTCTCCACACGTTTCAAGGGACCAAAGTCATATTGGTCATACAAACCCCCTGGAAGAATACTCATCCCGGCTCCAAGATAGAATAACGCCCTCGACATTTGAAAATCACCTACTTGAATGTTAATTAAGGGTGTTCCCGGATCTTGAAGCTTAGGAGGGAGGTCTCCTTTTAAGACCGCACTTACCCTCTCGGTTAAGTCCACCCGTTTAGGCACTTTTTGTTGCCTCTTTTGAGTGCACAACTCTTTCAAAAATTTTGCGTAAGCAGGCACTTGTTTTATTGCTTCAAGTAAAGGTAAGTTTACTTTAACCTGCTTAAACACCTCCCACATTTCCTCCTTTTGAGGACCCCATTTTGAAATTACATTTTTCTTGCCCGGGTCAAGTAAAGCCGAAGGAAATGAAATTACATTTGACTCCACTTCCTTATTTTTGTCATTTAAATTTTGGGCTTGACCCGAGGCTTGGGTTGGTTTTTCAAAAGTGACATGTTTAGTGGGTTTATTAATTTCAACTTCTTCATCATCACTTTCCTTACTCGTGATATCCTCAACTTCCCCATCGACCAAATCCGGCGACAAATTCGCCTTATACTCTTTACCACTTCTCAACACACTAACATGATTAATAGGAACATTACGAGACGAGTTATGAGAAGGGTTTACCTTGGTGCCGCTTGGCAATTTACCTTTGTTTTTATTTAATTCCGCCTCCTCGGTTGCAAGTTGACCCATTTGTGTGGTCAATGATTGGATGGCCTTGTCCCGACTTTCGTCCTTTTGCATTCGGGCTTCACCAAGTTGATTCCTTTTCTGCATGTCTTGTTCCATTGACTTTAACATATCCATTACTTCATTCCCACTTGATGCACCTTGACCCGAAGACCCAATTTGACCTCCACCCGTTCCTTTAAAGTGATTTTGACTTTCTTGATTGTTCCCACCTTGAGCATTCCCTTGATTGAAATATTGTTGACAAGGGACAAAATGGGTTTAAGAAGTCCCTTGGAAGTTAGGGTTGAGTTGAGTCGATGGGTTGCCAAATCAAAAATTGGGATGATTTCTCAACCTGGGGTGGCAAGTGTTTGAATTCATGTTGTAGTTCCGACCACCCCATTGACCTTGAATTGCATTTACGTCTTCAACTTGCCCTTCCACACCGGGACACAATTCACTTTCATGTCCCAACGCGTTACAACTCATGCATACATCATATACTTGATTAGAAACTTGAGGTTCTTTATTGTGAACCGCATGCACTTGTGGTCTCGTGGTAGCCGGTCTTGCTCTTCTTGCGGTTTGAGCCTTTCTTTTCGATGTAACCGACATTTGTTCTAAGAATGCCCAATCATCTTGTTCATAATTTGTACCAAATGTACCATTTGTGATTGACATTACGTCCCGTTCGTCTTCAGTACTCAACCCCTCATGAAAAGCGTTCAACAATTCCCAAAGAGCAATACCGTGGTGAAGGCAATTCTTGATCATCATGTTGAATCGCTAAAAGGCTTCATGAAACATCTCACCCGATTGTTGTTGGAAGCTTCTCAAACTTCGTTTTTCATCATTTGTCTTTTGGGTCGTGTAAAACTCTTCCAAGAACTGTAAGTCCCCCCGGGGCGTCGCCGATCGATACGAGATCCGCACGAGGTCTAGGAGTGCGGAATCCTCCTACACTCGTTTAATGGTGTAGAAGACGAAGAACACAATTACACACAAACACATACACGAACAAACACACGAATGGGATAAACACATCTGCAGATCATTTATATAATAACCGAAACACATTACATACCAAACACGAAAACAAATGACGGCCGACCCGAGGTGAGCTCTACCTCGGGCCGTCCCACACGACTCTCCCTCTCGGTTTCTCTCTAGCTACTTGAACTGGACACACAATACTCTAATTTTCTGGATACTCAGACCTAAACAAGACACATATATATATATCGAAACAACTTCGCGGGCTTGGGCTTGGGCCAGTAGGCGAAGTTGTTATATCTTCGCCTATGGCGAAGTTGTTCTAACTTCGCCTATGGCAGAAGTTGTTACAACTTCGCCATAACTTCGCCTATGGTGAAGTTGTTCTAACATCGTACTTCGTTTCCGCTGATCAGAATTACATAGCGACGGTCACAAAATGCACCAACAGACTCCCCTTTGACCGTTGCTCTCAATTCTAACAAACACAAAAGTTCATCTGTTACAAAACATGCACCAACAGACTCCCTCTTAACTGATGATCTTCTGTTTGCTCTTCAACCAGCCGTGTCTGAAACTGTCTTGTAGCTTCACAAATCTACCAATCACCCAGCGTCTTCCATATCCGATCTCCCCTTCAGTGTAAGCTTCTCCGACTATATAGATTGAGGTCTTTGAAATGCATGCATCCCCGTGCCTAATTAATCATCTCAACCAATCACGTGAGTCCTTCTGACTTCACAACACGTGAAGTTCTTCTAACTTCACCAACACGTGAAGTTGGGCTCTCTCCACAACTTCACCAACACGTCGGCATACGATAAGGTTTAATCTTCAACTACTCAACATCAAGTGATCAATTTCATCACAAAACCACCTTGACAGAATCTAACACACATGACCATTAATTAATCCGAAGCATCTTCAATCACCAGGGATAACGATCAAGAACATAAACACTTTAATTCCCGATTAAATCCAACTTGTTCCAGAATTTTCACTTTAATAAATAAGCATCACGTTTCAGGATCCAATTCTCGAACGCCTTGAAAATAACATAAATAATATGCTCTGACCGCAATCCAGTAATGACAAAAACCTTCAGTTCAATTTTACTTTCTTCAGTTGGTCAACCTCGAACAACAACAATTTCATTGCCCACAAACACCCAAATATGTGTCAATATCCAGTTTCAATCAATATCCCATTCACAACCTCAACTCCATATCCAGAGTTGACACGTATTTGTTCACACGTAAGACCAAGAGATAACAAGTTTCACTCGTTGACGGAACAACGTCTTCGGTCTCACAATAATCGCGTACACCTGGCCATACAGACGAAAACTCTTTTTTTTTTTTTAACTTCGCCTAAAGTCAACTTCGCCCCTCCTTAACTTCGCCTGTCCATAACTTCGCTTAACCTTATATCTTCGCCTAAACCCTAAAATTTAAGCGACAACTTCGCCTGAACCCCATAACTTCACCTGCGGCGTCTGTTCGGCCCAAAAACGCATCAGAAACGTGCCAGAAACACCAAAACGCAGATCTCGAACCATAGCATAAGAGCCTAAGGCTCTGATACCACTTGTAAGTCGCACCGGGGCGTCGCCAATCGATACGAGATCCGCACGAGGTCTAGGAGTGCGGAATCCTCCTACACTCGTTTAATGGTGTAGAAGACGAAGAACACAATTACACACAAACACATACACGAACAAACACACGAATGGGATAAACACATCTACAAATCATTTATATAATAACCGAAACACATTACATACCAAACACGAAAACAAATGACGGCCGACCCGAGGTGAGCTCTACCTCGGGCCGTCCCACACGACTCTCCCTCTCGGTTTCTCTCTAGCTACTTGAACTGGACACACAATACTCTAATTTTCTGGATACTCAGACCTAAACAAGACACATATATATATATATCGAAACAACTTCGCGGGCTTGGGCTTGGGCCAGTAGGCGAAGTTGTTATAACTTCGCTTATGGCGAAGTTGTTCTAACTTCGCCTATGGCAGAAGTTGTTACAACTTCGCCTATGGCGAAGTTGTTATAACTTCGCCTATGGTGAAGTTGTTCTAACATCGTACTTCGTTTCCGCTGATCAGAATTTCATAGCGACGGTCACAAAATGCACCAACAGACTCCCCTTTGACCGTTGCTCTCAATTCTAACAAACACAAAAGATCATCTGTTACAAAACATACACCAACAAGAACCTTTGTTGCATCTCGGCCCAAGTATAGATTGATGCGGAAGGCAAGGTGTAAAACCATCTTTTTGCCTTATCTTCTAACGGGAATTGGGATAACACCAACTTAACCTCATCCGGTGAAAAACCTTGGCCCCCGATCGTGTTGCAAAGCGAGTCATACGCCTCCAAATGGAAATAGGGTTCTTCTATTGCTAAACCCTTGTTCTTTGGTAAACTTTGGAATGCGTTGGTTCTAACCTCAAATGTTCTTCCATTTTGATGTTGAGGAATGACCACCGGAGATGGGTTGTTTGTAATGATCGGTTAAAAGTGAGCTTCGATTCTCCTCGCCATCTCTCTCACATGCCTTCTCGATACCCCCATCGGTACTCTTGGTTGACCCATTTGCCTATACACGGGCCTTGGCGGTGGATATTGTTGAAATTGAGGTTGAGGTATTGGTTGTTGAGTTTGTTGATAATGGGGTTGTGGAGGAACTTGTTGCAATGGTTGGGGTTGTTGCAATGGTGCTTGATTTACATGTGGTACACCCCATTGTTGCACTTGTTGTTGCGTAACATAACCAAATTGACCTTGCACCCTTAATTGGTTTTCGTCTCCCCCACTTGAATACCCCTCTTCATACTCTTCATACCTTTCGCTATTATCACCATAACGTGGCCCGCCAAACGAATGCGGGCCTGACCTAAGACCCGGTGAAGTATGGATGATGGGTTGGTCTTGTGGTAACGTGTACGGTTGATTATAAGGCGGGTTTTGTTGAGATTGGAAAGGTGATTGTTGTTGTGAGTTCGATGATTGTCCTTGAGTGGGCATGAAATTAGTTAAGGGTGGAAGGTTAGATGGCGGTTGAAAGCTAAACACGGTCGAAGTGGGCTCACTAGTAGGATTTGTAGTGGTAACGGTTTCATTGGGCGGAGGATTTTCTGGATTGAGGGGTGGTGGCGTAGGTGGTACAGATTGACCCGAAGCCATATTTGTGGTGTCAGTTGTTCGATTGTATGTGCTTGGTGACCTGAGAATCTTGTTCTCCCTTTGAAGAATTCAATTCTGACGTGCAGTTCGTTCAATTTCCAGATCAAAAACTAACGATGATGAAAACCGAGAGTTTCGTGTATGCATATACCTGTAGATACCTGCACACTAGCACAACCCACGTAAAACTGACAATAACAATTAAACAAACTACAAGAGTAACACACGTTGCGCACTACTCCCCGGCAATGGCGCCAAAATTTGACGTGAGGTCGAAGGCTCACTCAAATTTAAACTAAATAATACTAACTAGATAGCGGTAAGTGGGTATCGAACACGAGGAGTTTGTGGAAAATGTGTTAATAAGTAGCTCAACGATTAACTAATATAAATGTAAATGACGAAAAAGTAATTTCCAAGTTGGTTTTTGATTTGATTTTATATCTAAAACAAACTAACACGAAAGTTGTAAACGAATAATTAAACAAGCATTCCTCTCGGGGTTCGGGTTATTGCTCAACACTCTTGTTAACATTCAATGGATAAACAGTAATATCTCAGTTTTATGTACATGCAATTGTTTGTGATTAATCAAGAATTAAGTACTCGGATTCCTAGAATACGAGGTTGTTGCTCAACAATCAATCAATACTATTATACGTAATTCTTTCCACTAAATCTCAATTGTCAACGACACCAAGAACGCGTGGTTCAAAACTAGGTTTAAACGATATAGACAAATTACAAACAATCACACAAACATCATGATTATACTAACATAAACAATTCGATAATCAATCCAAGTTCAAGAACAAATAACATAAGTATTTTGTAATTAACCTTACATCCCAAGAGGAATACCATAGAAACTAGCCACTCATGGCTTGAGAGATCATTCTTGCATCAAGTGTCTTGTTTATAGCAATCCAAAACATAAACAAAGGTGTACAAACACTCAAAATATGATTCTTGTCTTCAAAAATCGCCTCCAAGCCGTCCCAAGTGAAAAAGTAGTCCAAAAGTCACTCCCAAACGGCCTATTAAAGGATATGCAATTTTGTCTCCACCCCGGACCATAGGCCACGGTGTGAACCGTGGTCCATGGTTGACCAAAGTCAACAGTCAGTCAAGCTGGACCGTGGGCCACGGTCTTCCCCACGATTCCCTTCTCCTCCACGATACAGTGGACTCTGGACCTTTTGTTCTAGTTGGACCGTGGTCCACAGTCTGGCATATTTATATCTTTTAAATCACTTAGTTGCTTTCCTACGGGTCACCCGTCAAAATGGCATCACCGTCATCGAGCAAGGTTACCGGTACGCCTTTGTCTGTTATGGTAGGAGCGACTACCATGGCTAATCACGTCGAAAAACCTAAGAAGTTTTCGGGTTTGCACTATAAACGGTGGCAACAGAAGATGTTCTTTTATTTGACCACCTTGAACCTTGCGAGGTTCTTGACAGAATCCGCTCCCCTAGCCACTAACATGGAGGGGGAGACCGACGCTCAAACATTGAGTGCGGTAGATGCGTGGAAGCATCCGGAATTCTTATGTCGAAACTATGTGTTAAACATTTTAGTTGACGCGTTGTATAACGTGTACTCTTCAATAAAGTCTACCAAAGAATTATGGGAGTCTTTAGACAAAAAGTATAAAACGGAGGATGCGGGAACAAAGAAATTTGTTGTCGCCCGTTTCTTGGACTATAAAATGGTTGACTCTAAGACTGTAGTTAGTCAAGTCCAAGAGTTGCAAGTTATACTTCACGACATCTTTGCTGAGGGAATGACACTTAGTGAGACATTTCAAGTGGCAGCGATGATTGAAAAATTGCCTCCTAGTTGGGTTGAGTTTAAGAATTATCTTAAACATAAGCGAAAGGAGATGACCATTGATGATCTTATTGTTCGACTTAAGATAAAGGAAGACAATAAGAGAGCTCAAAAAGGTAGCCTAGTGGATGTTTCCGCCAAGGCTAACTTAGTCGAATACGGTCAATCCTCCAAAGGGGGTAACAAGGGCAAAGGCAAAGGTAACAAAGGTAAAGCGAAAATGGACCTTGGCGTGAAGAAAGGGGCTGTGAAAAAAAAGCCTCTAGCTTTCCAAGGACCATGTTACAACTGTAACGAGATGGGCACCGGGCGAACCAGTGTAAGAAACCGAAGCACGAGCGCACACATTTGGTGGACGAGGATGGCACTCCTCTCGTGGTGATGATTACCGAGGAAGCGGCTTTCATCGAGGAAGTCAACGTTGTGGGAAACGCTCCCAAAGGGTGGTACGTTGACACCAGCGCAACCCGCCATGTTTGCGGCGACAAACAACTCTTTAAGAATTTCAAAGAGGCGGCGGGTGACAGAAGCTTTACATGGGGAATTGAAAGAGCTTGTACAGATCTAGATCTTGATAACAACGATACACATGTTGATTCTTATACGATTAGGCTTGCATATGTTATGTGTGTGTAGTGTGTATGTTGAGTGAACTGTTCGACAGAGTAACGAGAGAGAAATGACAAAATATCAGAACTGTTACATTAATGATAAGTTACAGGGTATTTATAGGGGATGACCACATTCGTTACAGATACTTTAATGAATAAACATACTTATTCGTTATACTTTAAATGATAGCGAATGGCCCTCATTCGTTAAACATTGGTTAACGAATGAGCTTACAATTAGACGAATGTGTTACATTCATTACAGGGTAACGAATGTAACTAACATTAGAGCGAATGGCCCATTTAGCCATATTTACATTAAGAACCCTATACTTTAGACTTATTACATTAATGCCCTGATAAAGACCGAGACGAACAAAACATGTATCAACAAACTCCCCCTCGTCTCGAGCTCTTTATCTACTTTAACGCTGGAACATCTTTGTCTTCCAGTCAACGCAGTTATGAATCTTGTATGCGTAACAGACTCTAACCACCTTCTGAAACTACATAGCAAGCTCATAATCTCTTACGTTAGCAAATCTGATCTGACTAGTAAATAACGCATCGTTGTCAGACTCAGATAAGTTAACCAGCCACATTGGATCAAACACACGTATTGTCTTCGTGTCAGAACCGTGACCGTATACAATAACCGCTTCACCTGTACGATTGTCGTAGTACCAATAATTAAACACGGTGAATAGACTCTGAGGAAATGTCTTTATCGGAACCCTCTTCATAGTCTTCGGCGGCTTGACTTGTAAAATTAACTTCCTCCAGCCAGTGCGAGTATCAATCTCATCAATGTACTTATGAGTTGGCACCTGAGGCTTGAAAAACTTGAAACCAAAACGGCTTTCATGTAATAACTGCCTATAGAACCAACTAGCCCATTTGTCGTCCCCACGATTCACAAACGGTCGATTGGCTAGGGTTCTCACATCCTATTTGGGCATAGATAAGATATCGTGTGGGTGTTTGAAATAATAAATACCATGCTCCCACTTCATGATATATACCTTAAGCTCAGAATTATACTGCCATGCTACCATGTCACCTCTCACATCTTTAGCTGGCTTGTACTTCTTCATTTGGTATGCCGATGCTCGATCCCTTACTAATTTGACTTCCTCTTGTTCATGATAACGAAAGGTCTCGATCATCTTGTTCATCTTCTTTACGATATGCTCGAACATACCATCCAAAGCACGTTTACGCTTTTTCTCTGTTGTTGATACGTGACTGGTCTTTGCAGCTTTATTCCACTTCTCTTTTTCTTCTTGTAACCAACGTTCTGCTCCATCAAAGTGCTCAGTAGTGAAAAACGGAATACCCGAGTCATTGTTATTATCTGTGTAAAACTTCGGATATTCTTCAGCAGTAACATCTTCCACTTCCACTTCTTCAAAATCAGGTACATTCCTGTGAGGAATACCTGTATCAGTACCATCTTCCATCTCCACATCAACGTTCTTACCCAATTCTTCAATCTCATCATCATTTAGATCCAGAAGCAAGGCAATTTGTTCTTTCATTAAAGAATGATCAACAAATTCTCCTTCTTCGATCTCATTAGCCTTCACCATACTGTATACAATCCCATCCATTCCTACAAACAGAAGCATGTTAGCCAGAATAACATCTATTGGCTTGGCTCTCGAGTAATCTTTATATGGAACAATCTGTAGATTACTAGCTTCAGACCCACCACCAACACTCGCATCAGTCTTATTACCTGCCGAGGCTGTGGAACTTCCGCCTGGTTGCTGATCTACCCCACCCCCTACACCATCCTGATCATCTTCATTATTCTACAACTTCTTTAATTCATCTTCTTTGCATGTCAGTTGAAGAATAATCTCATCCTGCTTATCTAATCTCTCCCCCTGAGCAACAATCAGGGCTCGAAGTTCCCTATTATCACGTTGAGCCGATAGAAGATGCCTCAGCAAAATTCCGTTGCGCTAGCTCATTAGTAGCTCTGTCTGCTTGCATTTGATTTTGCTGTAAATGCAACAGATTCATCATGTGAAACCATTGAGCATGAGGAGCCATGTGATAGAAATTAGGATGCACTGGTTGCATTGGACCCTGAGGACGATTGAATGTCATAAACGAATGCTCAGGCCTCGGCAACGGTGTTGGAGTAATAGGAGTAACAGGAGTAGTTGGCTGTGGTGTAGGCATCCGTGCCAATACAGTATTTAATATGTCTCCAAAATGAGGATCAGGCCTCACAGTAGTAGCCAAAGTCAGAGTTGGAGGCATTGGAGACGTAGGCATCTGCACAGGTGTTGGAGAACGAGGAAAATCTGTCATTGTAGTAGGAGTAGGAGATCGTGGAATCTGTGGAACTGGAACTAGAGAAGCAGTAGAAGAAATAATAGGAGTAGAAACAGCAGTAGAAGGCACAAACGGCTGACTCGGTATCTCAATACCCGAACCCCTTCTAACTCGTTGTTTCTTGGGTTTCTCCCCCTTTTCCGTCATCGGTTCTTTACCTTCACGCTTACGCTTCTGTTCATAACTTAACTAGGCTTGTGGTCCTGGACCACCATCATCTCCACCATCACCACCATCACCACCTTCACGTTCTGAATCGGAATCGTCATGAGCTCAACGATCATTAGGTGGCGCGACATAATCAATATTCGCTAGATGACCAATCAAACGTTTAAACTTTGGACGATCTGCCAAACTCTAACCTCTGTACGATCTCAAACGTCGCATCGTCTATTCATTCATATGATCGAGCTTCATCACGTCTGCTTGATCTTTTTCCAAGTCAGGTACCAGATCATTTATCATCATTTGTAAAAATCTGGGATACATTAAGAACTTATATCTGCTGGTGATGTTTTCTTTCAAATGATAATAAACCAATTCTGAGAAATTGAATGGTTTATTAAGAACAAGGGCAACAAACGCAGATTGAAGCATCACTCGGCACTCGTCAATCCACCCTTACGTCCACCGAGACAATGAATCATTACGTGAAGCAGATACTTGTATTGTTCACACAAGTTCGCTTTGTTGTACATAGATCTGCCCAAATCAACATTATACTTTACACAGAATAAAGAGACTGCGGACATCATGGGGGAAGGCGATGTGGTCTTGAAGTGGACTCTGGCAACGAGCTCACGTTGACCAAAGTTCTCTATGTTCCCGAGATTCCCAAGAATCTTGTCTTGGGATGGATGCTCAACAAGCACGGATTTCGCTTGGTGATTGAATCGGATAAATTTATTTTATCAAAAGATGGAATGTTTGTCGTTAAGGGTTATGCCGACAATGCCATGTTCAAATTGAATGTAATTGTAGTCAAAAATTCTATGAATAAAATTGCAACTTCTATTTACATGATTGAGTCGTCAAATTCTAATTTTTGTGTTTGGCATGGTAGACTAGGACATGTAAATTTTATTTCAATTCGACGTTTAATTAAATTAAATAGCATTCCATGTTTTAAAATCGATTCAAAATATAAATGCGAAACATGTGTTGAATCCAAACTAACGAGAAACCCTTTCAAATCGGTTCAACGAATAACCGCACCCCTTGATTTAATCCGCACCGATGTGTGCTATTTAAAAGCCACTCCCACATGAGGTGGAAATAAGTATTTTATCACGTTCATTGATGATAGTACTCGGTATTTCTATGTATACTTACTTAAAAGTAAGGATGAAGCAATAGACAAGTTTATCTTGTATAAAGATGAGGTTGAAAATCAACAAAAACGGAGAATAAAAACTTTGCGAAGTGATGGGGTGGTGAATATGTTTCACCATTTGCAGAAATATGCGCAAAAAGTGGCATAATACATGAGTGTACCCCATCTTATTCTCCACAATCAAATGGCATTGCGGAATGAAAGAACCGTATATTAAAGAGTTGATGAATGCCATGTAAATTAGCTCGGGCATGAGCTATGACTTGTGGGGGGAGGCTATTCTCTCGGCCAATTATATCTTGAATAAGATACCCCGTAAGAAAATGGACGTGACTCCGTATGAGTTATGGAAGGGTAAAAATTCTTCATACAAATACATTCGAATGTGGGGGTGCCTTGCCAAGGTGACGGTTCCGCCACCAAAGGCACTAACGATAGGACCTAAAACCTTGGATTGTATATTCATTGGATATGCACACCATAGTAATATATGTGTCCAAGAATCCCAATGTACATGAAGGCGCTATTGTTGAGTGGAGGACCAACGATTCTTTCGAAAATGTGTTTCCCTGTTTAAGGAAAACACATACGAGTTCATCAAGAGTGGTTGATGAAGCAAGTATATCAAGAGCGATTGATGATACTATTCATGATGAGAGACAAGAACGACCCGAAATTGAGGAAGGTGAGCTTAGATGAAGCAAAAGACCAAGGATTAAAAAATCCTTCGGTCCTGATGTCGTGAGCTACATGGTTGAGGGTGAGACCAATACCTACCATGAGGCGGTTACCTCCGCGGAATCACCTCAATGGAAAGAAGCAATTAAGAACGAGATAGATTCTATATTGCAAAATCATACTTGGGAGTTAGTAGATCTTCCGCCGGATTGTAAACCCCTTGGATATCGTTGGATATTCAAAAGGAAGATGAAAGCCAATGGAAGTATTGATAAATACAATGCAAAGTTAGTGATCAAAGGGTATAGACAAAAATAAGGTCTAGACTATTTTGATACTTACTCGCCGGTCACGCGAATAACCTCAATAAGGTTGGTTCTTGCAATCGCGGCCTTACGAAATTTGGAAATTCACCAAATGGATGTAAAAACCGCATTTCTAAATGGCGATTTAGATGAAGAGATTTACATGGAGCAACCCGAGGGTTTCTCCGCCCCAGGGAAAGAGGGAAAAGTATGTAAACTAGTCAAATCATTATATGGTTTGAAGCAAGCTCCAAAACAATGGCACTTAAAGTTTGATCATGTCATGCTTGCCAATGGTTTCAAAATAAACGAGTGTGACAAATGTGTCTATGTGAAGGACACGCCAGGAGGTTATGTGATTTTATGTCCTTATGTAGATGATATGCTTATCATTGGGAGTAATGATACTATGATTAAATCTACAAAAGATATGTTGAAAGCGAGGTTTGACATGAAAGACTTGGGTGTCGCGGACGTGAATCTTGGGGTTCAAATTACTAGAACCCAAAATGGTCTTATCTTGAGTCAATCACACTATGTGGATAAAATTCTTGAGAAATTCAATAAGGATGACAGGTGTGTCGCGTCAACTCCAATTGATACAACCCACCATCTATCTAAAAATAGAGGCGAGGGTGTTGCTCAGTTAGAGTACTCAAGAATTATTGGTAGTCTAATGTATCTTATGACATGTACTCGACCCAATCTAGCTTATGCCATGAGTAGGCTGAGTAGATATACTAGTAATCCGAGCGTGGAACATTGTAAATGTATAATACGGGTTCTAAGGTACTTAAGATACACAAGAGACTATGGACTCCATTATAATCGAGATCCAGCTGTGATCGAAGGATACAGTGATGCAAATTGGATTTCGGATATAAAAGATTCTAAATCAACAAGTAGATATGTATTCACACTTGGTGGTGCAGCTATTGCTTGGAAGTCTTCTAAGCAAACGGTTATAGCTAGATCCACGATGGAATCGGAGTTTGTCGCCTTGGATAAATGTGGTGAAGAGGCGGAATGGCTACGTCAATTTATGGAAGATATTCCAATATGGCCAAAGCCTTTCTCGGCTATTTGCATACATTGTGACAGTCAATCAGCGATTGGTAGAGCCCATAGCGTGATGTACAACGGCAAATCAAGGCATATTCGACGTAGACATAACACGGTACGACAACTACTCACAACGGGTGTTATCACGATTGACTATGTGAACTCAAAAGATAACATTGCAGACCCGTTAACAAAAGGCTTAAGCAAAGAGTTAGTTAACAAGTCGTCAAAAGGAATGGGACTAAAGCCCATGGGAAAAGGGGACATGAGGGAAACCTAATCTAGTTGACTGGAGATCCCAAGATCTAGGTTTAACAGGACAACTTAATCAGGAAACCAAGGGTGGTCAGTGTGGGGGAGTACCCCAAACCAAACTAAAGGGCGTTACGTGCGCGCGCGTCCTAGTCCATTCCAATCAGTGACACATGTTGTAAGGATAAGCATAATAAAGGTTAATGATTTGTGGAAATCAACAAACCTGTTGCTTTTAATGATTCGAGCGAGAATCACCTATGTGAGAGAGAACTAGGGTCAGTTCGAATGGGTTTTGGGGCAAAACTCCTAGAGCTCTCGCAAAACCAAGCTAGTGTTCCAGGACCATAATAGGACACGACAGTGAGGGGTTAGCCAGACCAGGGAGAGTGTTGTGTGAAGTGTATTGTCGTCTACATAAATGGGGGTATGTTCAAAGACATCATGTCTATACACCGCTAGGAGATTAAGTATGCTTCACAAAGGAAGGTTCAAAGGGTAGCACCTACCTATCCTGCAATGCTCAACTGTTGAATTGAATCTAAGAAACTTGCATGTATGGATTGATCTCAATGTGAAAATGAATGATTTTTTTTTTCACATGTGGGGGATGTTGGAGAATATGTGGAAATGAATAAGATTTGTTTTCACATGTGGGGGATTGTTGGAAAATTTTTGTGAAAAAAACAAATATATGTTTAAACTTTGAATTATTTTATTCAAGGTTGTTAATCAATTAGTCAAAGCCATTAAAATGTCCTTTAATTTGGTCAAATAAATTAAAGTTTTGGTTAATGGTTCCTTTAATTTGGTCAAAAAATTAAAGTTTTGGTTAATGCTAATTGAAGTTTCAACTCATGTGGTTATGGTGAATGAGTTGGTTTTTCAACTATAAATACCAAGGTATTCCTTGGTTGAAAGACACACCACATAACACATTCTCTCTTGTGTTTTCTCCAACTTTCCCCCTAAATAATTCCAACATTCTTGATCATCTTCATCATTTTCTTTAAGGTACTATTCGGGTGCTAGAGCCCTCCCCGGCAGTAGATATTGCTTAGGCCGTTGTACCCTGAGAAACAAAACGGGGAGAGACCTGGAATTTGTTTTAAGGGCTCCGTGTAAAACACGATCCTCAGCCACAAAGACTATGACACCATTCTTCTTCTACACCTTTCTTGCATTATTTTATTTCAATTGTATTGTAATTTTGATTTTTTTCCGGTGTAATTCGTATTGTAATTTACTTGCTTTCCTAGATAGGTTTGATTCCTTGTATTGTAATCATTTTATTAAAAGTATTTTATTTTTATACGTGAACGGTTTCCTACACATTAAGCCGACAATCCAACCCTAACATATGGTTAATGTTTGAGCACAACAACAAATGGAGGTTCCATTGTGGGATGGCTGTTGTCTGACTTACTGACTTATGAGGTTCGGCACAGAAGTCAAAACAGAAGCTGAGAAGCAAGCAAGTGAATTGTTGAAATCGTTTGGATGTGAAATCGATTGATTGACTGTGCACTGTCGTTGTCTGCTGAGACCTGAGGTTCGGAACTGACTCGTATGGGAGTGAAATCAATTAATCGAAACAATCAACAGAAGCAAGCAGAGACCAGGTTCGGTAATTCTCATTTCACCATTTTGTATTTCTTTCAATTTGGTATGTTAGGGTTTGGAATTATTGTTTGACCCGACCCGAAACGGATTGCCAACCCGATACTTAGAAGTAGGAAAAAATATTTGATTGTTGTGGCTTTCGGCCCATCCATACTAAATGCTCAAGATCCGCCACTGAACGGGACTGAAGAAATACAAGTCCGAACTGGATAGTCTGAACTTACATTTACCCCAGATGTGAGTCTACTGAACAATGATGAGGTCAGATCCAAGCTAACAGCCTGCAAAACAGATCACCGTGAGTCTCGTTACGAGAAAGACACGATGGGGTTTCTTCCCGTAACCACCCTCCGGCGTGAGAATAAGTACTGTCCTGATCGAAATAATCAACGAAAGTACAACTATATTACGTAAGGCTTGAGAGTGTGAGTGAATGAATATCTGAAGTAGATGAAGTCGGTATTTATAGCCGAAGGGTGAGGGAAGGTGATTGGAGTTGTCACTATCATAATATTCCTTTCTCAACTGAATGGACACGTGTTGAGCCTCTATTGGGTGTGATAGCCTGGCCCCGTCTGTTATCTGTGCACGTCGTGGGACGTCCATTACGTGCCCAGGTGTCCTCTTTTCATTTGCCGATGTCGCTATCAGGTAGTTATGGAGAAATATTCTAGAAATAGTTTGTTACAACTGCTCTTCCATATCACGTGGGGACCATATGTGTGGTGAGTCCATTGTGCTGCTTGGAGGTTCCTCCCGTGGATGCTCATTGGTAATCCGCAGACTACTATGGATCCCCGCGAAGCATGTTTTCGGAACTATGGACTACTTGGCTGGTCTCGTGCTGACTGCAAGTGTTTTCCCATGTGTTCCTCTCGCAGACGTTTATTGACGATCCACGGGTTAAGTAAGGATCCGCGTATTGGATTAGGGATCAGCGGGTAGCTTTTACTACCCTACCTCTATAAGCCCCCCAGTCCATTGTTATTCTCACAAGTCGATGTCGCGAGAGTGGAATTATGGACTATGCTCTGACCTCTTAGTGCGGGTTAGGTTTGTTGGTCCACGAGATTCTTGTTGCCTTTTGAACTGGACGTACTGTTCTATCGTCTGAGACGTGATGTCTTCAGTCTGAGTCATGTCAGGGGTGGTGCTCGAGGTGGTTGCACGAAGTTTTAGGCGGCTGATTCAAAACCAATTTGTTTCGTCAGTTCCCACCAAACGTGACTTATTCTGATTGATAACTGAGAAATGTGAGATGTACCCCTATCTTTCACATTAATTGCGATGTGTATATATAGAGGAAACCGTTTCACTTTCCCTTTTACTTGCAAGCATTTTCTCCAAATCTTCATCTTCATCTTCTCTCACTTTATGCATACTTCTTCATACAAAATTTTGAATAGGTATGCTGGTGGCAAGAAAGGAGGTGCCAAGGGCAAGGAGGGTAAGAAGGACAGTTCGAAAGGTGCGGTGGAGAATATTTGTATTAATCGGAAAGTATCGGATTTCCAGGACATCGTCAATCTATATGGATTGGCGCCGGAGTGGGAGCCGGAACTTTCCTTTCCGGGATCGACGTGTGACAAACCGCCAGCCGGAAAGATTGCCTTATATGGTGAGTTCTTCACCACTGGCAATTTCCGTTTGCCCATAACTAAGTTATTGGGTGATTTCCTTGATGTCACCAGGATCCAAATATCCCAGATGCATCCCTTCGGGCTCACGAGGCTCCGGCACTTTGAGTTCTGTTGTAAGGCTCTAGAGATAGAGCCGATTGTGGATCGCTTTCTGCCATCTACAAAATCCAGGTCTGCGGGAGCTGGTTCAGTTTCATTGTACACAGGAAATTAATAGGGACTAAGCCCCAGTGGAGCGCCCACGAGTGGAAGAACAAATTCTTCTGGATCAGCGCGGACGTTGACCGAGAAATTCTCCCACCTTCCGGCTGCTGACGTGGAAGGTCAGAAGTGGTATGCCCCGCTAACGCAGACTCCTACCCCTATGGGTCTTATTCCGGAGTCTGCGTTGGTGCAGGTGGGGATGAGCCGTTTGTGGCCGTATCCGACCGAGCATCCATACTTTTCCCGGGACGATGGGAGTAAGTTTTTCAATCTTGTACCACTTTGTGTTTGCTTTCCTCTTTCTTCTTAGGTATATGTATTATTTTTTCTTTTAACTTGTCTTTGTTTCAAGGAGGAACTCGCTTTTTGAGGTTCTCATTCCTACAGTTGCTGGGAACATGTTCCGGATGCCCTTGGAAATCGATCAGGAACCTATCCTTGATCATACCAAGGGGAATTTCCTCTTCCCGACTAGCAGTCGTACCGAGCCGGTAGTCAATGAGTCTGCGGTGGCCCAAGGTGTGTACATCTTGAACCCAAACCTCTTACCGCTATGCGACCAGACGGGGCTATTGTCCTTTATTCTAGTGAAGATTCAACTAGTAAGGAGTCACCGTCCGGTACTCCAGAAACTTTTGACGCTGGCGTATTGCGTGCTATTGCAGATCTTGTGCGCCGCAACAAGAGGAAGGCGGATACCGCTGGGGTATCCGCTCACAGCAGAGATTCTGATGCCGATGATCCCGCTGGTGGGGAGGCAACCGAAGATGCCGAGGATCACGCTGGTGGGGAGGCATCCAAGAATTCTGATGATCCCGCTGGTGGGGAGGCAACTAAGACAGCCCATGATCCCACTGGTAGGGAGGCGTCGAAGGCTGAAGGGGAGGAACCTCCTCCCAAAAAACTAAAGTTGACTCGACATAAGGATCGAGTTAAGAAGAAGACTACTACCATGGAGCCTACAGGTACTTAATTTTTTGTTATTCCATCCTTTTTGTTCTCTTTGCTTCATGAACATTGCTAATTCTTCTTTGTTTCTGGAACAGCAACGGTCGTTGCTCTCGCCCACCGTCTCCACCTCAAGCGGTTTTTCAGACTGAGGGCGGTGGGGAAGTGAGCATGCAACCCCCGGAGGTGGTGGTGGAAACGGAGGTTGTGCCTCCAAAAGATACAAAGGAAGACCCTCCTGTTTCCACGGGCGGGAAAGGGGAATCCTCCTAACCTTCATCATCACAAGTCCAGGGGGATTCCACTTTCCGTCCCTCATGGAATCTTGGTCCGGACGTGCTTATCACAGATCCACGTGTGTGCCAGGAGTTCTTTGAACATTGCCTCCCGCTGTAACACCTCGAGAAAACCTTGTTCAATTTTGGATCAAAAGCAATAATTCTGAAACTTAAGGGGGTTAAAATAAAAAATTTGATTTTTCCTAACCCATCGCGCTACGCGGTGGGCAGATAAACAGGACCATCGCGCAACGCGATGCAGATTCCCAGAAGCTAAGAAAAAGGGGGGTGCCCGCGCTACGCGACGACCCAGGATCAAAAGGGCATCGCGCTACGCAATACCCCATTAAGCAAACTAGGGACACGTGGCCAACCACGTGGAAACACCTTAGCAATTGCGGCATCGCGCTACGCGATGGCCCTGAGAAAAGACCATCGCGTTACGCGACGCTCCCCAAAAACTTTGCCTATAAAAGGGGGGCTACGAGATTGAACCCCATTTGTCACAATTTTCACCACCATAATCACACACTTAACATTGGAGATCGTGCTCGGGTGTCGTGAAGTTCGAGGTTCAGTTTTCTTGAAGTTCGTTGCGAGAATCGGAGTTCTGACGCGTCGTAGATCAGTTAAGCGAATAGGAAACAATGTTCTGCCAATCAAGCCGTCATTCTGTATTAGTATTAACATTCCCGAGTACTTATTAAGGTAGCGGTTCTGCCCAAGTATTATTTTATTATTATATGTCTTAGACCATCGTCAGGGATATAGCCCAAAACCTTGATCATTATTATGTTTATAAATGCAAAGGTTATAGTTAAAATAATGTTTCTTCATGGTTAAGAAACATAAGCTTTTACATACAAGCAGTTATAGTAGTTTCTTCATAATTAAGAAACGTAAGATTTTACATACCAGGGTTATAGTCAATTCAATGTTTCTTCTTGAAGAAGAAAACCTATCAATAGATGTTTCTTCATGAAGAAGAAACTCAACACATGATTTGTAAACAAATGAAAAGACTACGAGTCTAAATATTTTATTCAAACAAATTATCAGTCAAGGTTTAAAAGCTATCAAAACCAGACTAAAGGTCTGTAGCTGGATCAAGAGATGATCCGGGTATTTATATAAACTTATTTTATTACATAGATCAATCATTCATTCACAAGGGTTTTCAAACGAGATCACCACATCATTCAGAAAAGACAATCACAATCACAGGTGAATACGTTCAACCTTTTTATAACGTGAATACGTTAAACCTTTTTCAGTCAGTCAGATAAACAGGTTGTTTATCTTAAACAGTCAGTCAAACATGAGATTACGTGATCTCTAAATTTTAAGGGATTACGTGATCCCTAAGTCACAAGGTAGATAATAAAAGCAACTCAGACTGAGTACACGTGTGTCTGGATCCAAACATATCTGTTAACCTATCAATCAAGGCTACGTGGCCGCAAGCTAACAAACATAACGAAAGTTCTCCAATGGGCATGAGTTCTTGGAAAACCATAATTGTGTGTGTATGGCAGTGGCACAAGTTCCTAGAAATAAGAGACGTTTCTGCTGAGTTTGTTCCAAAACTATCTTGTCAGTCAAATGTTTTCAGAGTCAACGATTCACCAGCATATCGCTGACGTATTTTCCACCTCATTACAGGAAAGCAAGTATAGCACAGATAGCAAGGGAATAAGAGTCACTCTTGAAGATAGATGCTCGCAGGTAGAGATGGCTCAGTTTTAAATAAATAAAATATAGTAATCAAGAATAAACAAGGTTTGTAAACCAAATATTTGGATATTCATTATCCAAGAGATTTTTCAAAATAAATTAATATTTTATTTTAACCAAAGACTTCCTCTAAATAACCCGCAACTCTATATATTTTCAAAATCGGATACCAACTAACGGGCGTCGCACCCAGGCCCTGAGTCGGGGTGTGACACCCGCCCTCCGAGCGTAACCGAATACACTCCTAGACTCAGGCTAGTTTGGCACAAGCACTTAGCTATCATCTGGTTAATGTGCTGTCAACCAGTGGCGAGGTATTTTCGGGTTGGGTTGCTGGGGAACCGACCTGCCCGTGCGCTGTCAGCCGCATGACAGAGGCTGAAGAAGCTAGGTATGCCGCCCGGGGAAGAGGCTAAGGAGAAGGCTGTTGCTTTCCAGACTATCCAAGATAAGAATAAACGTCTTGAAGAGCAAGTAGTTGCGCAAGTCTAGTTTATCTCTTCCCGGGACGAGGAAGTCTGAAGGCTCGTGGCGGAGGTGAAAGAGAAGGATGATCGCCTTGCTTCCTTGTCTGAGGAGAATGAGGTTCTGCAAAAGACCCTCACCGATGCCACAGATGAGAGGCGTTGGCTTCTAAAATTTGGCATTCCAAGGTAAATATTTTCATATTCAACCTTTGTTTGAAATTTCATGTTGATCTTTCTCTTGTTTTCAGATTGTCAGGGCTCATTAAGAAAGGGCCTTAACTTGGGGAATGCCTTGCTAACCTTCTGGTTAGTTCCTCGTGGGTGGGTCGTCAAGCTGGTTTTGAATAAGGTTATTCCATGGCCTGCGAGGGGCGCCTCGCCCACCGAGTTTGCACTTCATGGACAAGACTGTCAAAAGGAGTATGATGCTGATCTGGACTCTTTTGAAGGCCTCTCCTTTGACATCTTGAAATATATTGAAGAACATCATCGCGACCCTACCTACATCGACGAGTTGAGGGCTTCATGTCAATAATTTAATCGCGCAGGCAGATTCGTCCAAGGAGGATTAGACTTAAGAATATTTTGTAAATATTTCTATGTTCCTTGTACTTGTAATCATGTTATCAATAAAATGAAAATTATATTCTCAAGTTTTATGTATCTTTACTTTGTTTATCCGCTTATTCTTATGCAATCATCCGCGTATAGTAGTCGCGGGTGGTTTCCTTTCTGAGATTTGTCTTTTCTTTGTTTTTTTTTTAACTCGAACATTATCACTGCTTGGCATGTCAGTCAAACATTTAGTTTGTCTTGTTACTGTGTAACTAGAAATACGCCGGTTATTTTGGTGGCTGACGTGAAAGGTCTGCTCTGCGTAGAAGTAGGATGTGGTAGGTATGCCAGTTGGTAACAACTGTACCCTAGGATTTTGAATTTT